>NW_011501171.1:31420-55206 GCF_000495115.2 Populus euphratica
TATTATTATTATTATTATTATTGTTGTTGTTGTTGTTGTTGTTGTTGTTGTTGTTGTTGTTGTTGTTGTTGTTGTTGTTGTTGTTGTTGTTGTTGTTGTTGTTGTTGTTGTTGTTGTTGTTGTTGTTGTTGTTGTTGTTGTTGTTGTTGTTGTTGTTGTTGTTGTTGTTGTTGTTGTTGTTGTTGTTGTTGTTGTTGTTGTTGTTGTTGTTGTTGTTGTTGTTGTTGTTGTTGTTGTTGTTGTTGTTGTTGTTGTTGTTGTTGTTGTTGTTGTCATCTATAATTTATACACTTAACCTCCTTGTGGTTCGACCCCGGTCTTGCCGGGTTATTTATTACTTCGACACTCCTGCACTTGGGAGAAGACAACAATCTTTTGGTCGTGTCATGTATATTTGATGATGCCTAAGGCTAGTATTTAGACCATGTCCAATTTAGTGTTTACACTTTTAGGTTCTATTTAAGTAACTCTTCAAGCACATTCAGTTGTATTCCTCCAGCATTATTCTTTTCTTGAAATCTCCGTATTTGCTCCACCTTTAATAATTTATCTAGTTCTCTTAAGGCTTCATCTAGTCTTTGAAAGAAATACACTAAGTGCTCTAGTTTTGAGAACTACATCAACCTTTAGTATTCCTCAATTATAGGCATCATATCAATTCTAAAAAAAAAGTACATATATATAAAAAAAAAAAAGAATCCAAAAATATACCAAAGCTTTAATTTTTTGTTTTTGTAGAAGTTTTTTTAAGACATGCATTAGTCATCCATACTTCTTTAGGAATTTTATCTAATCTAGTGTACTCAAATCATTTCAATGTTGGATTAGTTTATCTATATTGTTAATGATGTAATTTATGGTATTTATAGTTGGCAACTTGTTATTGTTGAGTCTTTGGCACTCCTCCTTGCTTGCTGCAATGACTTAGACTCTTGCGGAAACTAAGATAGGATATATTCATATATAACAACCATTTTGTCACCCAGGTTCATAAAATTTAAGACTAAGTTCATGTCAAGTCTGCCTAGTGACATTATACAAGAAGTACCATAAATGTAGTTTATAGTTATTATGTGTACGAGTGGATTTACTAACTAATTGGTCATAAAAGGTTTTTAAATGCTCAATGATCAACTACTAAAGGTTAATATGAGGTCTACAAGGTGTGAAAATCATAGGCCAATATCATGTCATATCAATATACTAACCATATCCAAGTTAACAATCTATAAAAGTTTAGTGGTTTTATATTAGCTAACCATGCATGAATTGGAGTTTTGTATATAAAGTTATGGCTTTTTAGTTTTTAAGCTTTCTATGTGTCTATTTGTTTCTTGTCATGAGGTCATACCTCGACGTCGTTTGGCGACGACGAAGGCTTTATATCGTGTCTCCTAATAAGGTGTGGTTTGTTGGGAAGGGTTTCTGGATTTAATTATAAAATTATGATTAATGTTTAAGAGTCGTCAACTTGTATTATAGTCACTAGGAATCTATGATCTGCGAGACTCTAGAAAAGAAATTGGTTGAGCAAGAGGAAGATGCATCACCCCAGTGCAACCTACCTATGGTAAGTTGCATTGTTGTTTAATTATTTTTTCTAAGTTAGGTTTCTATTTATTAGTTTTTTCTAAAGTTCAAGGTAGATCTTTTTTTATGAGAAAATATCTACCTTATTGAGTTAAATCCTAACCATTCTAAAATTTAAATTTTAGCATTTTATTTTTCACCTTGTATCTTTAATACCTGAAGGTGAATTTTATCATGTAATTTTACACTCCACAGATATTAAAGTCAACATTGATATCCATTTTGCATTTTAAAACATGAAAAACATGCAATTTGTGTTTTTTTAAGAAAATATGCTTAGAAAATTTTAGAATTTTGCTTTACGCATGGAAAATAATTTTTTTTTGTTTTTTTGTAAATGAAAATTAATTTAAAAGTTTTGAATTTTTTTAAAGTTTTAAAGAAAACCGGGTATTTTTAATATAAGATCTGTATCTTACGATGAAAGTATACAAACATAATATTATGCAAAATTAATTGAAAAATATATGAGGAAATCACAAATTTTATCAAAGGAATTTTGAAAAAAAATTGAAAATGTTTTGTATATATATATATATTAGGTATTATTAAAACATATAGGTGAGTCGGTCCAGCTAACTGGGCCAAGCTCAGCCCTCGAAAAAGGCAGACCAATATCAATGGTGGGGCTGATCTTGACCCGACATATTTTTTCTTTTTTCAAGGTGACTTGGCCAACACTAGCCTAACCTAAAGTCAATGTTAATTATTTGCAAAATGTGAACTCATGTTTTGCATGCTACCGAAATGGTTGCAGAAAATGGAGGTTAACAGAACAACAGCTCACTTTAAGTAAGAGACTCAGCCGTAATCAAAAGGCTTAGTTAGTGATTCTAGTAGTGTTGCTATGAGGAACGGTGGGAGAAAGACTCAACCTTAATACTTGCCCTCATCATGGTTTTGAAACATGGAGATTGGTTTCATATTTTTAAGAAGGGTTATCACCTAGAGATAGGTAAATGGTTGAATTGATGCGCAATGGAACTTTTGAAGATAAAGACCCTGATGAAGCAATGGAGTACTTAAACTTGTTAGCTCAAAATGCTCAAAATTAGAACACCGTGGGTAATTATAAGGCACCGGGTAAAACTCAACCTCATACATCTAGTGAAGGTATATACAACCTTAGGGAAGATCATGACCTCCAAGTTAAGTTTGCATCTTTAGCTATAAAAGTCGAGGCACTAGAATTGAAAAATAATGGTCAATTAAAATATATTGAAAATATTGTGTGTCAAATATGTGAAACAAATAAACACTCAACCAATAATTGTCCAACCTTGCCTTCTTTTAAACAATGTCTCCATGAACAAGCCCATGCTTTAAACAGTTTCCAAAGGGCCAAATACAACCCATACTCACAAACATACAACCCTCGTTGGAGAAATCACCCAAATTTCAGTTGGAAGAGTGATAACAACAATGTACAAACTTCACAACCACCATTTCAAGCACACCATAATTTCTAAAATTCTCATGGATATACACCTCCTTATGCTCCACCTCCTAGAAGAAATCTTGAGGAAACATTGCAAGCATTTATTGAAAAGTAAGAGACAATCAATACTCCACTTGCTCAAAACATGACAGATTTTAAAGATACTCTTGCAAAATTGACATCTTCTCTCAGTTTTCAAGAGAAAGGTAAGTTTCCATCTTAACCACAACAAAATCCCAAGGGGTAATACAATGCAAATGTAAGTAGCTCCGGAAGCCAACACACGAATCAAGTCAAATCAGTCACTACTCTTCGCAGTGGTAAGGTTATTGAAAAACCCACTCTTGAACCTTGTAAAAAAAGATGACGAGTCAATCTCTGAGGGTAAGGAAGGGGTTGAATTTGAAAATTGCAAAGAAACGACTAATTCCCCACTAGTACTTCCATTTCCTCAAGCCATGACCAAACAAAGAAAAGTTAATCACAACTCTGAAATTTTTAAAACTTTCAAACAGGTAAGGATTAATATACCTTTGTTAGATGCTATTAAACACGTTCCTTCCTATGCTAATTTTTTGAAAGGTCTATGCACTGTGAAGAGAAAACTTAATGTGAAAAAGAAAGCCTTTTTAGCCGAATGATTAGTACTTAAAAGTGCATTTTTATCATGGTTTTATATCATCATTTTGCACTTGAAGTATCAATAACTCCTTAATTAAAGCATGTTTTATAATAATATATCTAATAATATAAGATACCATTAATTTGTGGTAAATGTTCATTTTAAATGTAGGCCTATCACATAAATGAAAGGATTGATTGATGACTTTAAGAACTTATATTGCAAGGGCAAAGAGATGGCCAAACTTAGAAAAGAGATGTCGGTGCAATTCAAACCGGAACACTGTTCGGTAATTGGGTCATATCTGAAGCTATAGATCTCACATTTAGGTCTACTTTATATGGATGGAAAGGTAAGACACAGGCCTACAACTTTCTTATGGAGCCTAAGATCTAAAAAGGTCATTTTCAAGTCCAAATTGTAGCAACAACAAAGAAGCCTGAATCTGTCCTCCAGCCCGAGCACTGTTCAGTATTTTGGCCATATTTGGAGTTCTAGAAATCCAAATGAGCTGAATTGTTTACACAAGAAAGCTGAGACAAATGCCTACAACTTTTATGTGAGTGACTCTAATTTTGATGTTATCAATGACGTTTTGGGCAGACAAGAGAAGATAAGGATTGTCACCAAGTCAAGAGTTGGCCACCCACTCATCAATTAGTCATCAAATCAATAGTTCTCAATTTTGGCCTATAAAAGGAGGCATTTTCCATGCATTTAGGCATCTTGGTCTCCAGATCAAGATCATGCTCTTGTTTTCTCTCTTTGTATTTTTTGTAATGTTTATGCTTTGCTTTTATTAATATCAAGTTTATGCCTCTCATTTCCTTTCATTTACTTAGCTAACTTTTATCTTATTTATGTTCTTATTTTGTTTATTTATTTTTCTTTCTTTCATTATGTCTAGCTAAGTTTATTATGTCAAGGTGAAAAGGTTACACTAATGGTGTAAGAATAAGTATAGTGTAAACTCAATATGGACTTTAATGTTTGATACTAACATGTTTTGTATTTGTTATCTTGTTCACTCTTTAATACTTTGCTTGTTAAATAACTAATCTTGATTTATGTTGTATAACACTTGGTACAACAAATGCTTGGCACTTTCATAGCCCATAATGTATGGTATAACCGACACCTGAGCTATGAAAGGAACTTGATTTGTTGTTAACATAAGTTATAATCATGAATGCTTGACGAGATTTACAAGTATTAGCATTAATCGAATAAGATGACTAATGTAATCATGTTAACAATATATAATCTGATTGGAACCTCCTTTGTGTGTGGTTTCCAATTGAATAATAAGAGTTTATACTATAATTGTTTGACATGCCATTAGTGGGTCCTCTAACCTTGACATTGTTTGTTATCATTGTTTAATCCTTGTATTAATTTTTCATCTCAAAGTTCTCATCATCATCTTCTTCTTCTTCTTCTTCTTTTTCTTTATTATTATTATTATTATTATTATTATTATTATTATTATAAGTGTTATTGTTATTATTATTGTTGTTATATTATTGTTATTTATAATTTGTACAATTAACCTTCCTGTGGTTCGACCCCGGTCTTGCCGGGTTATTTATTACTTCGACACCCCTGCATTTGGGAGAAGACATCAATCTTTTGGTCGTGTCACCTTACCAGGTGGTCTTGGCATATTGGAAAAGATCTTTTATATCTCTTCATGGACCTAACTGCACATTCACCATAAACTCATAGATCTGTTAAATGTTAATGGTTATTATGATAAGTTGTTGTCGTTTCTTGATCATGTTGTGGAACAAGAATTTCTAACATCTTCGGCACGACAAATCATAATCTCTACTTTTTCTGCTGAACAATTAATTGACCAATTACAATCTTTCATTCCTATAATTGATCCCTCTATAAGTTGCATAAATTAGTCATTTAAGAAAAGTCGTAAAAAGCTTAGATTGGATTTGAGCCTTCATTTGTGAATCTTTATATCTTTTGGTTTTATTATTGTATTTTGTTGTTTCTTATATTTGTTTAAATGTATTTCAGGTTTATCAATGTTCATTATTTCAGGTAATATCTTTTATACTCTATATTTTTACATTAAGATATTGAGGATAATGTCTCGTTTTGGTTGGAGGAAAAGGGTAGTAGTTGACAAAAAAAATTAACTAATTATATTTTCTATTTCATAAAGCATGTGCAAATTTGTTGTTACTAGGATGATAGAGCAAATGAGCTATTTTATTAAAGTGACTCTTGAGACGCATCTTAATAACTATTCATAACAAGGTCTATCATAATACTTTTTGAAATATTTAGGTTTACAAACTCTCGCATTGTTATCATTTAATTCTGCTCATATACTCATTTAACATGTATTTTTAAACCTTAATTTTCACACACACACTTTAATATATGATTATGAGTTGCACATTGAATTATTACATTATTTATGTTCTTTTGTTAAATGTAACATTTAAAGGAAAGGGATAGTATATAATTTGAAAAAAAAACAAACAAAAAAAAAGCAAAAAAAATGATGATAACAAAAATGTAAATAAATTTGGTTTCGTAGCCTCCTTAACCTATGCAATTAAGCCTGAAAGGATGTTTTAACACTTAATACCGTAAAGTCAATTGACTTGGGAGCTATTAGCCCAATGCTTGTTACATAAGTTGAGGAGAAAAGCTTAAGGGAATCAAACATTGCACTATTTACATATTAGTATCTGCAACTCGAGTTACTAAGCTCGTAGGGGTGTTTTAATACCTAATGCCCTAAGACCAACTGGTCTGGGAGTCTTTAGCCGAAAGCTCGTTACATGGGTTAAAGATGTATTATGTGTTAAGTTACATATATATATTTAAAAAAAAATAAAGAAAAGAAATCCCAATGTAAAGAAGTTAACCTTAAACATTAGAACAAAAATTTTGTTTTCTTCCAAGCAAAGTGATTAGTACTTAAAAGTGTATTTTTATCAAGGTTTTATATCATCATTTTGCACTTGAAGTATCAATAACTCCTTAACTAAAGCATGTTTTATAATAATATATCTAATAATATAAGATACCTTTAATTTATGGTAAATGTTCATTTTAAATGCAGGCCTATTATATAAATGAAAGGATTGATTGATGAATTTAAGAACTGAAATTGAAAGGATAAAGAGATGGCCAAGCTTAGAAAAGAAATGTCGATGCAATCCAAACCGGAGCACTGTTCGGTAATTGGGTCATATCTGGAGCTATAGATCTCAGATTTAGGTCTACTTTATATGGATGGAAAGGTAAGATATAGGTCTACAACTTTCATATGGAGCCTAAGATCTAAAAAGGCCATTTTCAAGTCCAAATTCTAGCAACAACAAAGAAGCCCGAATCTGTCCTCCAGCCCGAGCACTGTTCAGTATTTTGGCCATATCTGGAGTTCTAGAAGTCCAAATGAGCTGAATGTTTTACACAAGAAAGCTGAGGCAATTACCTACAACTTTTATGTTTTCGAGTGGCTCCAATTTTGACGTTATCAATGACGTTTTGGGCAGACAAGAAAAGATAAGGATTGTCACCAAGTCAAGAGTTGGCCACCCACTCATCAATTAGTCATCAAATCAATAGTTCCCAATTTTGGCCTATAAAAGGAATGCTCTTGCTTTCTTTCTTTGTATTTTTTGTAATGTTTATGCTTCGCTTTCATTAATATCAAGTTTATGCCTTTCATTTCCTTTCTTTTACTTAGTTAACTCTTATCTTATTTATGTTCTTATTTTGTTTATTTATTTTTCTTTCTTTTATTATGTCTAGCTAAGTTTATTATGTCAAGGTGAAAAGGTTACACTAATGGTATAAGAATAAGTATAGTGTAAACTTAATATGGACTTTAATGTTTGATACTAACATGTTTTGTATTTGTTATCTTGTTCACTTTTTAATACTTTACTTGTTAAATGACTAATCTTGATTTATGTTGTATAACACTTGGTACAACAAATGCTTGGCACTTTCATAGCCCATACTGTATGGTATAACCGACACCTGAGCTATGAAAAGAACTTGATTTGTTGTTAACATAAGTTATAATTATGAATGCTTGACGAGATTTACAAGTATTAGCATTAATCGAATAAGATGACTAATGTAATCATGTTAACAATCTATAATCTGATTGGAACCTCCTTTGTGTGTGGTTTCCAATTGAATAATAAGAGTTTATACTATACTTATTTGACATACCATTAGTGGAACCTCTAACCTTGACATTTGTTATTATCATTGTTTAATCCTTACATTAATATTCCATCTCAAAGTTCTCATCATCTTCTTCTTCTTCTCTTTCTTTATTATTATTATTATTATTATTATTATTATTATTATTAGTACTACTACTACTACTACTACTACTACTACTATTATTATTAATATAATTGTTGTTGTTATTGTTATTGTTGTTGTTATTGTTATTCTTATTGTTGTTGTTGTATTTTTTTTATTTATAATTTGTACAATTAACCTCCCTGTGGTTCGACCCTGGTCTTGCCGAGTTATTTATTACTTCGACACTCCTGCACTTGGGAGAAGACATTAATCTTTTCGTCATGTCACAAAGCCCCATAACTATGTGTTGATATATGGAGCACAAAAAAAAAGGTTTATTAATATTTTGTTTAAAAGGTATTGAGCAGATATATAACTTTAATGAGAGTTTGTTTATTTGGATAGAGTAATGGAAGTTGAATGATGAATGTCTTGCTTTGTGGAATTTGCAAATTATTTTATTTTAACATTTTGATTACTAGGGACTTGTAATACAATGGTTGGGAGGTGTGATTAGTACTTAAAAGTGTATTCTTATCAAGGTTTTATATCATCATTTTGCATTTGAAGTATCAATAACTCCTTAACTAAAGCATGTTTTATAATAACATATCTAATAATATAAGATACCTTTAATTTATGGTAAATATTCATCTTAAATGGAAACCTATCACATAAATAAAAATATTGATTGATGAGTTGTAGTGAAATTGAAAGGACAAAAAGATGGCCAAATTTAGAAAAAAGATGTTGATATAGTCCAAACTGGAACATTGTTTGGTAATTGAATCATATCTAGAGCTATAAATCTCGAATTTAGGTTTACTTTATAAGATGGAAAGGTAAGATATAGGCCTAAAACTTTCATGGAAACCCAAGATTTAAAAAGGCCATTTTTAAGTTTAAATTATAGCAACAAAGAAAAAGCCTGAATCTGTCCTACAACTCGAACATTGTTCAGTGTTTAACCAATATCTGAAATTCTAGAAGTCTAAATGACCTCCGTTTTTTTCCTAGAAAGCCGAGACAATTTCGTACAACTTTCATATTTTCAAGTGGTTCCAATTATGATGTTATCAATGATGTTTTGGGCAGACAAGAGAAGATAAGGATTGTCACCAAGTCAAGAGTTGGTCACCCACTCATCAATTAGCCATCAGATTAATAGTTTCCACTTTTGGCCTATAAAAGGAGGCATTTGCCATGTATTTAGACATCTTGGTTTCCAGAGCAAGATCATGCTTTTACTTTCTCTCTTTGTATTTTTGTAATGCATAAGTTTTATTTTCATTAATATCTTGTTTATGCCTTTCATTTTCTTTCTTTAACTTAGTTAACTTTTATCTTATTTATGTTCTTATCTTGTTTATTTATGTTTTTATCTTTCATTATATTTAGCTAAATTTATTATGTCAAGGTGAAACGGTTACACTAATAGTGTAAACTTAACATGGACTTTATTGATTGATACTAACATGTTTTATATTTGTTATCTTGTTCGCTCTTTAATACTTTACTTGTTAAATGACTAATCTAGATTTATGTTGTATAACACTTGGTACAACTAATACTTGGCACTTTCATAGCCCATACTATATGGTATAACCGACATCTGAGCTATGAAAGAAACTTAATTTATTGTTAACATAAGTTATAATCATGAATGCCTGACAACATTTACAAGTATTAGCCTTATTCGAATAAGATAACTAATGTAATCATGTTAACAATTTATAATCTGATTGAAACATCCTTTGTGTGTGGTTTCCAATTAAATAATAAAAGTTTATATTATACTTATTTGACATACCATTAGTGAATCCTCTAACCTTAACATTTGTTGTTATCATTATTTAAACCTTACGTTAATCTTTCATCTCAAGTTCTCATCAACTTCTTTTTTTTCTTCTATTATTATTATTAATATTACTACTACTACTGTTGTTGTTGTTGTTGTTGTTGTTGTTATATTACCTCCCTGTGATTCGACTCCGGTCTTGCCGGATTATTTATTACTTCGACACTCCTGCACCTAGGAGAAAACATCAATCTTTTTAGTCATGTCAAGAGTTATCATAGTCTTATGACTTTAGCTTGTTTTCACGATTTCAACCTTTAACATTAAACTTATTAAAGATGGAGCTTTGTGATTTTTTATATGTTTTTTATGAAATTATATTTGTCTCATAACCTAGGTTATAGGTTTAACAGGTTAGTCCATATTGACCTGAGTTATTTTTTTAATTGATTTTTTTCGATGACATCCCTTAATATTGGGTTAATTGAAAATTAAATTTTGTAAAAAAAATTTTAATTTTCTTTCTATGAAGTTATCAAATTTCTTGTATGTTATTTGATCGAAACATATATTAATATATGTTGTTTAATGTCGCTTATTTTGGATCTAGAATCTAAGATCAATCTTGTTTCATTAACAGAGTTTTTTTTCATATTTTAGGCCATGTTTTTTTGTTAGAAAGTAGTTTTCTTTTGGAAAGTAGATTCTTGAAAAATAAATTATTTTTTTATGTTTGATAGTGTCATGGAAAATAAGTTGGAAAACACTTTTTAGTATTTGGTTATGTCATGAAAAATAAGTAGGAAAATAACTTATTAATATTTTTTTTCAAATTTTTAAAATAATAAGAAACAAATCTTACAAATTAAAAAGTTGAATGAGAATGAAATTGAAAAAAAATCTAATTTCATAAATTATCTTAAATAAAATAAATAATAATCAAAATAAGATCAAATGTAACAAATAAAAAAATTGAAAGATGATGAAATTAAAATAATTATAATTATAATTTTATTAATTATTTCAAATAAAATAAGTAACAATCAAAAGAATGAGGATCGAATTTGATAGATAAAAAAATTCAATTAAAAAAATAATAAGAGAAAAGCAAATAACAATCATAAAAATAAGGATCAAAGTTAATATAAAAATCAAATTTTAAAAGGTGAAATTGAAAAAAAAAATTCAAAACAAAATATATAGCAATCAAAAGTTTGAGGACAAAATTTATTATAATTAGCAAATAATATGATATTTTAAAATTTTTTATAATTTCTAGAATGTGTTTTCCACTTAAAATAAAATAAAAATACTTTCGTGAAACTCAAGTCAAATTTTCCTTTAACTGAAAAATATTTTTCGTTAACTAATTTTTCTAATAACAAACAAATACAGGAAAGTTTGAAAAATAGTTTTCAAGAAACTACTTTCCATCAAACAAATAAGGTCTTATTTGTTTGTTGTTTAGTATGCACACATCATCTGAAAAACTTTTTTCTCGAAACATGTTAAAAAGTTGATCCACTTGTTTTACTCATTTATAATTTATTAATTTAATTCATAATAAAATTGTTTTCATAATAGAATTAATCGTCATTAAATTTATTTTTATTCTTGAAGTATAATTAATTAAAATACTATATTAGATTTTGTTTGTGGACTTAAAAAGAAGATATAAAAAAACTAATTATACTTAAAATAGAAAATTATTGAAAATTGAAAGACAAAATCTATTAAAGGATGAATTTTTATGGAAAAAAAATTAAAAATGGTTATGGCAATCATTGAATGTATTATTTTTATGATACAAAAGGATTAAATTATTTAATTAAATTGATATGATGTAAAGATGGATGTATTGCATTCCATTAACTCCTCTTTCATTAGCCATTATTAGAAAAAAGAATACTTTCTCTCAAATAGTTTAATATTAGAATAGAATGTATAAAATCAATATATATAATTTTACTTAATACACTATTTTATTTTTAAATTAATTTTGTTATTATTATATGTAAATTTATTTATTATCCCGAACCCATGTGAATATAAGCAAGTTAAACATAGAAGAAATAGCATAAACTAAATAATTCCACACATTATACTAGGGTCGAAACTAAAACCTCTTAACCCTATTTCTTGGTTAACTTGAATTTTAAATTGGATTGTATATAGAATTGTCTTAGTATGACTTGGTCAACTTGGTAAATTAAAAAAAAAACTTAAATGATTGTTCAAAAATGATTTGACTTTAAAAATATTTTTCAATGTGATATACTTTTTTAAAAAAATATTGAGATGGTGGCACATTTGATTAACCTATATCAACATAAGTTAAATTGTCAAACTCGCGATCTGGATCGTGAACTTTATTGAATTCAATAATTTTATTTTTAAATTTTTTTTTATTTAATTATATGATAAAAATTAGATGCTTACAAAATCAAATGTTAATAAAATACCGAGATTTTTTTATGAGATCATGATAACTCTATAAAAAATAAATCATAAAATCTAATTCTCAATGATTATGTTTTTTTCCTGAAATCCTTTTTTATTTAATAACATAATAAGAAACTAGACGCTAAAAAAAT
Organism: Populus euphratica; assembly: GCF_000495115.2. NCBI lineage: Eukaryota > Viridiplantae > Streptophyta > Magnoliopsida > Malpighiales > Salicaceae > Populus > Populus euphratica. Next base: position 43,759 of record NW_011501171.1, read on the forward strand.
AGAGCACCAACCTAATATTAATATATTTTTCTAAGATCACGATAACCCCATAAAAAGTTAATTAAAATAAATCATGATTTTCAATTCATAATAATAATATTTTTTAATTATTTTTTATTTAATAATATGAAAACCAATTAAGTGTAGAATGCCATATTTATAGTATTAAATAGGCCTTCACATATATTGTTTTGAGCTCTTTTTGTAGAAATTGAAGTTATTTATTACATATTATTCATGTTTGTCTTCTAGGGCAGATTTTTTAATTGAATGTGTTTACATTACATGGTTTAATTTTCTTTTTAACTATATGTGGTGTATCTATTTTTTTTTTAATAAAGAAAGTTTATGTTTATTTTGAGATTTTTAAAAGAGAAAATTGATGGTACGAGTTAGTCGAGTCACGGATACCCAATAGATATCCAACATTTGATTTGGTTCAGGTTTTAAAATCCATATTTGATTGAGTTTTGAGTCCAATATAGAAAGTAGTTTTAGATTCGGATTGGGTATGAATAATACAAAACTAAATTGTAAATACCCATTACCATCTCCCATATTGCCTCGTGGATTGTGCCTTACTAGCTCTTAGTATTCAGGCAAAGAATTGATATCTAAAAAAGTCTAGAAAAGCTATTAATGATTACGAGGTAACTAGCTCACGCTTTACTGGAGGTAGGATGGAAGTTCTTTTTGAATGAAAATAAATAAATAAATAAAAATTGCAAGCATTGCTAATGTCTTCTGCAAGTAAGATTTTAATTTTGAACTCCAGATTTGATGTATACAAGGTATTTGGTTTTTAAATATTAAAATGAAAATATTTTCAATTGATATGAACAAACCTGTTAAATTACAATTTAGATTATAAACTTTATTGACAAAATAATATACATATATATATATATGTATGTTAAATAAGTTTTATTTAATCATATAGTAATAAAAATATACGTTATAGAATAGCAAACAAATAATTTTTAAAAAAATAATGATGGGGCTATAAAAAAACTTGCTGATATTATTAGAAGAATGGTATAATATTATTTGAAAATAAAACAAAAATTGAATGGAATTTTATAAAATAATATCTAAAATATATTCTTAATTAATTTAAAATTTTATTATTTTTTTAATATTTTAAACTAATTATTTTAAATAAATTAAATTAAAAACAAATCAAAATATAAAAATAGACTAAGCACCCAATCCTTGGTAGCCCAACCAACATACTTATCCTTGTAAAAACCTCAAAGGGCCTAGAAAGCTAGGACTATGCATTTAGTTTTAATTAAAAGATCCAGGCTCATGTCTAGAGTTTTTTAAACTCTTTACCTGTAGTGTTAGAAGACCTATCATATATGAAAATTAAAATCCAAGTTTTTGGACATTCAAACCTTATTTTTAAACTTTTTTTTTTATTTGAAAATATAATAAAACACTGTAAACCCTTTATAACCACTTATCAACCCCAACCACTCCAAAATTACTACAAAACCAAAAATCAAATGAATCATAAAAATTTAAACAAGCCCTCATTTACCTTTTCAAGTATGTTAATAGGAAAAAAAAAAAAAACCACTATTATCAAACTCTTCTCATTAAATATAACTCATTAATACTATAATCAACTCATTAATACTATAATCAATTATTTTAATTGCCAAAATATGATCAACCAATTGTATTTTATCATTTTTCAGCTACTTCTCTCTCATCTCTCATACATAAAGAGTGATATGTAAAAAAAAAATTGAAGTTTTGAACCAAAACAAATAATTTTCAAACTAAAGGAACCAAAACACAAGTTAAACAAAATCTTAAGGGAAAAAAATATATGAAAGAGGTGCATTTTAAATAATTAATTGGTTATTTGGAATAAATTCTTTACTATAATTGAATGAATTCAATTATAGTGTTTAATTCTTGAATACACATGTTTAAAAAATATAAAATTCAATTCATTTCAGTTTCTATATTGCCCTCATTGCATTCATCTTATTTCTCCAAATATCTTTAAAAATAAAGCTAAATATTTTTTTAAAAATAGTTTTAACATTAAATTTCTCTGCTATAGAATTGTAAATCAAAGGAGTTTGATATTTGATTCATTTTTATACATTTTTTGAGATTGAATTTCAAATTCAATTCTTAAACCCACAAAAATTTCAAACATAAAATAAAATTTCATTAAAACTTCTATATTGAATTCAATTCAAAAAGTTCCAAATATACAATAAATAAAACCCTTCATGACAAGGTAATCAACCCAAGTTCAAATCCTAAATAACATAGTGTACAAGGATAAAATTGAAAAAAAAAAAGTTTAATGACTAAAAAAAAAAAAAAGCTTTAAAGACTAAAAGAAGACAAAATATGATGCCCAGTAAAAACAACCAATCTTTTAGGTTTCTTTTTTTATTAAAAGGAAAGCATTAAATATTAATTGGATACAATAGAAGTACAACTTAACAAAATCTAAAGCACTAACACTCTTCCAATACAAAATTAGATACATAGAAAAGCTCGTATTCTGAGTTGCTAAATTTGAACAGGATTCTTTATCGCAAAAAATTATTTCCCATTACGTCCACCATTCCATCAATTCCCTATAGCATCCATTCCCTTTCATGTAAATGATAATTAGCAGAGCAGTTAATTAACCAAGTTGCTCCATAGATTTAGTACTGTTGACAAAAGTAGCACTTTTATTCAACCCCTCGAGTAAAAGAATCCGCACGGCTTCTATGCCTTGTTGAAACATAAAATCCAACTGAAAAAAGAAATGAAATCGACTGAATGATGAAAATCCACTCTCCAATTCTATACAGTATCTCTTCTGAGTAAATGTAAAAAGTTTACTACCTCTTCCTGTTCTTGTTTAGTGAAAGGGCGGAGAACAAAGTTAGCAGTATCCATTTTTCCAGGAGGCCGTCCAATGCCTAGAATGATTTCGCAAACACATAGCTATAACAAATCTAGAAAGGAGATTGCAAAGTATAATTTTGGTGCTTTTGGAAACACAACTTACCAATTCTTAAACGAGGAAAATCACGGTTTCCTTTGAAGTGATTAATAACACTCTTCATCCTGAAGGAACAAGAAAATTAGTCAGCCATACAATGTACAAGAGTTAATTACGATAAATTCTTCTTTGTACTTTAATACAACAGTTAATTACGAGGAATTCTTTGTACTTCAATGGAGAGCAACAATATTTTTCAGAGTGTACAATGGCCCTCAACATTGGATATTCAAAAATGAAATTTTCCTTTTTGCAACAAAGTTTTAAAAATAGCCATAAAAAAGGATAGATTATACAATGATGAAGTTCTAAATTATATCACAAACATAAAACAAGTTCCAAATGTGTATTCTGATATGATATAAGAGGGATTATGATTCAAAACATTGTATCTATGTCCTCTCCAAGATCCAATCAGACACCCAGACCACAAAAGGCAAATAATGCATGCACTAAAGTAGGCTCAGCCATGGGTCCCTTTTACTTGAAGCTCAGATCAGAGTAAACTACAGCCCAAATCATGATAGAATTAGTAGAGCACTAAGGGCACACAACAACAAGAAGAAGATGATACCCATTATGTCCTCCATGTCCACCTTTCGGCAATAGTCTCAATTTGGCAAAAGGCAGATCTAGGTCATCATAAATCTGAAACAATAGAATAACTGACTCTTAGTTCGGAGGACATAGTTGTTTCTCAAGTAAGAGTAGAGGGAGATCAAATATCACTATTTTACCAAAAGTACTTGCTTCAAAGGAATCTCGTAATATGATACAATGGCTCCAACCTGCAAATGGCATTGGAAAATCAGCCAATCAATGCCAGAACTCTAGACACATTAGATAGAGGAGAATATCTTGACTGCAAATATAAGAAGAGGTCCTCATCGAAGAGCTTACTTACAGACTCACCACTTGCATTCATAAAAGTCTGGGGTTTGGCAAACATCACTGGAACATTTCCAATAAAACCTGGAACACAGAACTATTATCATAATGATTGTAAATAAGAAAACTAAAGTCAAGAAAAGATAAAATTGCATTATCTCATCTACCTCTCACTGCCCATAGTGCCTAAAAGATAATTCAATTTTATGTGTCTTAATTTGTACCCTTCAATCATTCATTGGCAGGTGCACAAAAATTGACAAGTAGGAGAAATTCCCACGTCTATAATTCATTCGTATTGTTAATTTGCATGCCAAGCACCCATTCCATAACAACCATAAGCAAAAAATGTTTGAGACAGTACCAAGTAGTTACCAAAGTATAATTTGAAGACCCAATAAAAAATTCAACGAGACAATGATTTCAAAAGAAGGATAAAAATCTGAACTTGTTTCAATTAATTCAATGTAGAATTGAGTTGAATACAAAAACGTGTAAATAACCGACCTTTACCAAAGAGGGCTTTAAAAGAAACACCAGATATAGATATGCCCTCAGCATCAGCCAAAGCATCCACCATCTGAAATCCCACCTGTAAAACAACAACACCCCAACAGACAATAACAAACAAAAACATTATTATCTTCTTCTACTTTTAGTAATCAAATTTGCAATTAAAAAATTTTTAAACTAAAATTTTGGGAAAAAATCCTTATTCATACAACATGAAAACGACGACAAAGAAGAAAAAAGAGAAATAATGAACAGACGTTATGGCGAGTGGAGTGATATTTTTTGCCAGGATTGCCGAGGCCAACAATGAGCCAAGGATGCTGTTGTTTTGGCTTGGCCGCTGCAACTGCATCACTGGAATCCTCTGTGGTGGTGGAGATGGATGCTGAAGAAGAAGAGGAAGAAAGAATTGGGAAATGGTGAGGAAACATGTTGGTTTTTAATAATTGACCAAACCAAGATGGTTTGTTGTAATAATTCTTTGGAAACCCTAACGTGGCAACTGATGATGATGTTACTACCACTGCTGTACTACCTAGTTTCATGCTCTTCTCTTCTCTCTTTTCTTTTTTAATGAAAAAGAAGTAAATACTAATGGTTCTTTAGGGTTTTGAATCTGAGCAGAGGAAGGAGACGGCACCGCTTTTCCTTGTTTTAGTATTGGGGGCACTTGGGGGAAAAATGCAAGAGAGGATAGATGAAGCTGGGAAAATTTATTTGTGACAGAAAAATGGATTACAAACCCGAGTTTTTTTTGTCACAATACTCCCACTGCATCACAATTACTTCACTGATAGAAATTTCTTCAAAACATTCATATCATATGAATGATTTTTTCTTCTTTTTTTCTAATGAAAAATGGCATGATTTTTTTTAAAACATATATTTTAAAGGATATATATTTTTCATATTAAAAAAACATAACTTTTTTTTTTAACATAAAACATATATTTTAAAGGGCTTCAAATTTTATATTGAAAAATAATTTTTTTTTTGTAAGCATATATATATTAAAGGATTTTAAATCCTACATTAAAAAACTAAAATATTCTTTTAATATTTATATAATAAATTTTAAAAATAGTTAATAACCAACTAAAAAATAAATAAAAAAGGATCTCTGGTTAGGAGAAAAAATACATTTTAAAAAAAAAAATCTTAATTGAGTTTTGCTGAGTTGTCTGGGTTATGGTTCAACCTAGTAGGTTAACTTGGTTTTTTAACTTACCCGGACTGATCCAGCTACTAGGTCAATCAAGTCATGGGTCGACTGATTAAAACTTAAAAGTACATTTTTATCAAGATTTTATATCATCATTTTACACTTGAAATATCAATAACTCCTTAACTAAAACATGTTTTATAATAATGTATCTAATAATATAAGATACCTTTAATTTGTGATAAATATTCATTTTAAATGCAGGTCTATCATATAAATGAAAGGATTGATTGATGAATTTAAGAACTGAAATTGAAAGGACAAAGAGATGGCCAAACTTAGAAAAGAGATGCTGGTGCAGTCCAAACCGGAACACTGTTCGGTAATTGGGTCATATATGGAGCTATAGATCTTAGATTTAGGTCCACTTTATATGAATGGAAAGGTAAGACATAGGCTTACAACTTTCATATGGAGCCCAAGACTTAAAAAAGCTATTTTCAAGTCCAAATTATAGCAACAACAAAGAAGTCCGAATCTGTCTTCTAGCCCGAGCACTGTTCAGTGTTTGACCCATATCTGAAGTTCTAAAAGTCCAAATGACCTGAATTTTTTACACAAGAAAGCTGAGCTAATTTCTACAACTTTCATGTTTTCAAGTGGCTCCAATTTTGACGTTATCAATGATGTTTTGAGCAGATAAGAGAAGATAAGGATTGTCACCAAGTCAAGAGTTGGTCACTCACTCATTAATTAATCATCAAATCAATAGTTTCCAATTTTGGCCTATAAAAAGAGGCATTTGCCGTGTATTTAGGCATCTGGGTTTCCAGATCAAGATCATGCTCTTGCTTTCTCTCTTAGTATTTTTTGTAATATTTATGCTTTGCTTTCATTAATATCGAGTTTATGTCTTTCATTTCCTTTCATTTCCTTAGTTAACTTTTATCTTATTTATGTTCTTATTTTGTTTATTTATTTTTCTTTCTTTCATTATGTTTAGTTAAGTTTATTATGTCAAGGTGAAAAGGTTATACTAATGGTGTAAGAATAAGTATAGTGTAAACTTAATATGGACTTTAATGCTTGATACTAACATGTTTTGTATTTGTTATCTTATTCACTCTTTAATACTTTGCTTGTTAAATGACTAATCTTGAGTTATGTTGTATAACACTTGGTACACAAATGCTCGATACTTTAATAGTTCATACTATATGGTATAACCAACACCCGAGTTATGAAAGGAACTTGATTGTTGTTAACATAAGTTATAATCATGAATGTTTGACGAGATTTACAAGTATTAGCATTAATCGAATAAGATGACTAATGTAATCATGTTAACAATCTATAATCTGATTGGAATCTCTTTTGTGTGTGGTTTCCAATTGAATAATAAGAGTTTATATTATACTTGTTTGACATACCATTAGTGGAACCTTTAACCTTGACATTTGTTATTATCATTGTTTAATTCTTACATTAATATTCCATCTCAAAGTTCTCATCATCTTCTTCTTCTTCTCCTTCTTTTTCTTTATTATTATTATTATTATTATTATTATTATTATTGTTATTATTATTACTATTACTATTACTATTACTATTACTATTACTATTATTATTATTATTATTATTATTGTTGTTGTTGTTGTTGTTGTTATTGTTGTTTATAATTTATACAATTAACCTCCTTGTGGTTCGACCCTGGTCTTGCCGAGTTATTTGTTATTTCGACACTCCTGCACTTGAAAGAAGACATTAATCTTTTAGTCGTGTCAGATAATAACAATGTACAAACTTCACAACCACCGTTTCAAGCACACCATAATTTTCAAAATTCTTATGGATATGCACCTTCTTATGCTCCACCTTCTAGAAGAAATCTTGAGGAAACATTGCATGCATTCATTGAAAAGCAAGAGACCATCAATACTCAACTTGCTCAAAACATAACAGATTTTAAAGATACTCTTGCAAAATTGACATCTACTCTCAGTTTCCAAGAGAAAGGTAAGTTTCCATCTCAACCACAACAAAATCCCAAGGGGTAATATAATGCAAATGCAAGTAGTTTTGGAAGCTAACACATAGATTAAGTCAAATCAGTCATTACTCTTCGTAGTGGTAAGGTTATTAAAAAACCCACTCTTGAACCTTATGAGAAAGATGATGAGTCAATCTCTAAGGGTAAGGAAGGGGTTGAATATGAAAATTACAAAGAAACGACTGATTCTCCGTTAGTACTTTCATTTTCTCATTGACATGACGAAAAGATTGATGTCTTCTCCCAAGTGCAGGAGTGTCGAAGTAATAAATAACCCGGCAAGACCGGGGTCGAACCACAGGGAGGTTATTTGTACAAATTATAAATAACAATAATACAACAACAATAACAACAACAATAACAACAACAATAGTAATAATAATAACAATAATAATAATAATACTAATAATAATACTAATAATATTAATAATAATAATAATAATAGTAATAATAATAATAGTAGTAGTAGTAATAATAATAGTAGTAGTAATAATAATAATAATAATAAAGAAAGAGAAGAAGATGATGATGATGAGAACTTGGAGGTCGAAAATTAATGTAAGGATTAAACAATAATAATAACAAATGTCAAGGTTAGAGGTTCCACTAATGGTATATCAAACAAGTATAGCATAAACTCTTATTATTGAATTGGAAACCACACACAAAGGAGGTTCCAATCAGAGTATATATTGTTAACATGATTACATTAGTCATCTTATTCAATTAATGCTAATACTTGTAAATCTCGTCAAGCATTCATGATTATAACTTATGTTAACAACAAATCAAGTTCCTTTCATAGCTCAGGTGTCGGTTATACCATACATTATGGGCTATGAAAGTGCCAAGCATTTGTTGTACCAAGTGTTATACAACATAAATCAAGATTAGTCATTTAACAAGCAAAGTATTAAAGAGTAAACAAGATAACAAATATAAAACATGTTAGTATCAAACATTAAAGTCCATATTAAGTTTACATTATACTTATTCTCACACCATTAGTGTAACCTTTTCACCTTGACATAATTAACTTAGCTAGACATAATGAAAGAAAGGAAAACAAATAAACAAAATAAGAACATAAAAGTTAACTAAGTAAAGGAAAGGAAATGAAAGGCATAAACTTAATATTAATGAAAGTAAAGCATAAACATTACAAAAAATACAAAGAGAGAAAGGAAGAGCATGATCTTGATCTGGAAACCAAGATGCCTAAATGCATGGCAAATGCCTCCTTTTATAGGCCAAAATTGGGAACTATTGATTTGATGACTAATTGATAAGTGGGTGGCCAACTTTTGACTTGGTTACAATCCTTATCTTCTCTTGTCTGCCCAAAACGTCATTGATAACGTCAAAATTGGAGCCAGTTGCAAACATGAAAGTTGTAGACAATTGTCTCAGCTTTCGTGTGTAAAAAATTCAGCTCATTTGGACTTCTAGAACTCCAGATATGGCCAAAATACCGAACAGTGCTCGGGCTGGAAGACAGATTCGGGCTTCTTTGTTGTTGCTACAATTTGGACTTGATAATGGCCTTTTTAGATCTTGGGCTCCATATGAAAGTTGTAGGCCTATGTCTTACCTTTCCATCCATATAAATTGGACCTAAATCTGAGATCTGTAGCTCAAGATATGACCCAATTACCGAACAGTGTTCCGGTTTGGATTGCACCGACATCTCTTCTCTAAGTTTGACCATCTCTTTATCCATGCAATTTAAGTTCTTCAAGTCATCAATCAATCCTTTCATTTATGTGATAGACCTGCATTAAAAATAGACATTTACCATAAATTATAGGTATCTTATATTATTAGATATATTATTATAAAATATGCTTTGGTTAAGGAGTTATTGATACTTCAAGTGCAAAATGATGATATAAAACCATGATAAAAATGTACTTTTAAGTACTAATCACTCATGCCATGACCAAATAAAGGAAAGTCAATCACAACTCTGAAATCTTTGAAACTTTCAAACAGGTAAGAATCAATATACCTTTATTGGATGTTATTAAACAGGTTCCTTCTTATGCTAAATTTTTGAAAGATCTATACACGGTGAAGAGGAAACTGAATGTGAAAAAGAAAATCTTTTTAGCCGAACAAGTAAGTGCCATTCTTTAGAACAATAATGCTTTGAAATATAAAGATCCTAGTTGTCCTTTAATTTCTTGCTTTATTAGAGAATATAAAATTGAAAGAGCCTTACTTGATCGTGGAGCTAATGTGAATTTATTTCCATATTCAGTTTTTCAAAGTCTCAATCTAGGTGAGTTAAAACCAACTTCTATTACTCTTTTACTTGCCGATAGATCTGTAAAAGTGTTTAGAAGAATAGTCGAAGATGTGTAAATACAAGTCGATAAATTCATTTATCTTGTGGATTTTGTTGTCTTGGACACACAACCTGTTGAAGCATGTAATTCATTTCCTGTTATTTTAGGACGTCCGTTTCTTGCAACTTCTAATGCATTGATTAATTATAGGAATGGACTGATGAAGCTATTATTTGGAAACATGACATTGAAGATGAATATTTTCAACATTTGCAAGCAACTTAGGGATGATAATGAATTACAAGAAGTAGATCATATTGAGAAATTAGTTTATGATCAACTTGAATCTACTTTGAGTAAAAATGAGTTGGCTGAATTTAAAGATTTGCAAATGATTTATTCTCAGGAAGAAACTGATGAAAAACACTCCAAAAATGTTGATGCGGATCTTTTGTCAAAAGTGACATCAGATTCGACATGTAACATCACACCAATTGATGATTACCTTCTTAATGAATCGTTACTTTCTCTTAGTCCAATGCCTTGGTATGATAAAAATCTTAATTTTCTTGCTTTAGGAGATTTGCCAGCTGATTGGAGTACTCAAGACAGAGAAACGTTTTTAAACGAAGTAAAGAAATTTTATTGGGATGACCCTAACTTATTCAAATATTATCCTGATCAAATATTTCAAAGATTCATTCCCGACAATGAGGTAAGTAGTGTCATTAAACTTTGTCATTCTAAAGCATGTGAGAGTTATTTTTCGTCAAAAAAGACAGTTGCAAAAATCTTTTAAAATGGATTTTATTGGCCCACCATGTTCAAGGACACGCATGCATTCTGCAAAACTTGTCAAAAAGTTGATACTGGTCAAAAATTTTTATTTTATAATTCTCAACTCTATTCATTCCCTAGAGAGCTAAGATCAAGATGGAGCAATCCATTTATTAAGAAACATGTGTATCCTTATAGGGCCTTTGATATTGAGAATTCAATGAATGACAATGTTTTTAAGGAAAATGGACATCATTAGAAAGCTTACTTTGATAATTTTCCTAGTGAAAATGAATCAACTAGTTTGAATGATCTTGTAGATAAAGGTTGATTATTATTTTTTCTCACATTATTTTTTTTTTGAGTGATTTTTGCTAGTTTCTCTTACCCTGGTCAAATGGTGGACAACGGTACTCCGTGACTTAAGTCGGTTCTTTCAGTTTCCCAGAATAACTGATATCTGTGTATATGATGCGGATCAGCCTAACACCAAGCTTAATCATGCCAACAACCCATTGGAGGTGCCAATTAGGCCAATCACAAGAGCTAGGGCTAAGAAGCTTAAAGAAGTATTGAATGGGTTGTTCAGAACATATGGAATAAAATGGACCTAAAGGGGCTTGAGACATTTAAGGAGCATGAAGGACAACCTTTAATTCATTTAGTTCAGGTCCAAGAAGAGCCCAATTCATGTGGAACACGGGGTTGATGTGTCCGGCCCAATACCAGCTTTGTTAGGCTTGTC
>NW_011501161.1:0-4675 GCF_000495115.2 Populus euphratica
TCTTAGACTCCATATAAAAGTTGTAGGCTTATGTCTTACCTTTCCATCCATATAAAGTAGACCTAAATCTGATATCTATAGCTCCAGATATGACCCAATTACCGAACAGTGTTTCGGTTTGGATTGCACCAACATCTCTTTTCTAAGTTTAGCCATATCTTTATCCTTTCAATTTCAGTTCTTAAATTCATCAATCAATCCTTTCTTTTATGTGATAGGCCTTCATTTAAAATGAACATTTACCACAAATTAAAGGTATCTTATATTATTAGATATATTATTATAAAACATGCTTTAGTTAAGGAGTTATTGATACTTCAAGCGCAAAATGATGATATAAAATCTTGATAAAAATACACTTTTAAGTATCAATCACACCCCCCAACCAGCTGATTACTAGTCCCTATTAATCAAAGCGTTAAAATAGAAAAATACTTTGCAAATTCCACAAAGCAAGGTAGTCATCATTTAACTTCCATTAATCTATCCAGATAAACAAACTCTCATTAAATTTATATACCTGTTCAATACCTCTTAACAAGATATTCATAAACCTTTCTTTTGTGCTCAATGTATCAACACATAATTATGGGGCTTTTCTTGGAAGAAAACAAAATTTTTGTTCTAATGTTTAAGGTTAACTTCCTTAGGATGGGATTATTATTTTTCTGTTCTTCTTTTTTTTTAATATATATACATATAATTTAAAACACCATGCATCTTTAACCCATGTAACGAGCTTTCAGCTAATGACTCCCAGACTAGTTGGTAAAGGGCATTAGGTGTTAAGACACCCCTACGAGCCTAGTAACTCGGGTCGCAGATACTGACATGTAGATAGTGCAATGTTTGATTCCCTTAAGCTTTTCTCCTCAACCCACGTAACAAGCGTTAGGCCAATAGCTCCCAAGTCAGTTGACTTTAGGGTATTAGGTGTTAAAACACCCTTTCGGGCTTAATTGCTTAGGTTAGGGAGGCTACAAAACCAAACTTATCTACATTTTTATTATCATCATGTTTTTTTTTTCTTTTTTTTTTTGTTTTGTTTTTTTTGTTTTTGTTTTTTTGTTTTTTTTTCTAATTATATACTATCCCTTTCCCTTAGTTGTTACCTTTAGCAAAAGAACATAAATAATGTAATAATCCATTGTACAACCCACAATCATATGTTAAAGTGTGTGTGTGTAAATTAAGGTTTAAGAATACATGTTAAATGAGTATATGAGCAGAATTAAGTGATAGTAATGCGAGAGTTTGTAAATCTGAATATTTCAAGAAGTATTATGATAGACCTTGTTACGAATGATTACTAAGATGCGTCTCAAGAGTCATAAAAAGTTCTCCTTACTCTCTCATCATAGTAACAACAATTTTGCACATGCTTTATGAAATAGAAAACACAGTTTTTTTTTAACTATTACCCTCTCCCCTCAACTAAAACGAGACATTGTCCTTAATATTTAAAGGTAGAAAGATAGAGTATAGAAGATATCACCTGAAATAACGAACACTGACAAACCAGAAACACACTGAAACAAAAATAAGAAATAACAAAACACAATAATAAAACAAAAAGACACAAAGATTCACAAATGAAGGCTCAAATCCAATCTAAGCTTTTTACGGCTTTCCTTAGTTGACCAATTTATGCAACTCATGGAAGGATTAATCACAGGAATGAAAGATTGTAGTTGGTCAAATTACAGGAATGAAGGATTGTAGTTGGTCAATTAATTGTTCAGCAGTAGCAGCAGATATTATGATTTGTCGTGCAGAAGATGTTAGAAATTCCTGTTCCACAGCATGATCAATAAAAGACAACAACTTATCATAATAACCATTAACATTTAACAAACCTATGAGTTTATGGTGAATGTGCAGTTGAGCCCAAGAGGAAATATGAAAGATCTCTTCCAATGTACCTAGACCACCTGGTAAAGCAATGAAGCCATCAGCATGGTTAAACATTGCATTCATTCGAGCTGACATTATGGAGACTTGAAGTTCCTCTCCAATTGTTTTTCCAATGATGTCCCTTTGTGCTAAAGTTTCGGGGACGACCCCCAAAACTTGACTACCTCCTAAAAATATAGCTATGGACACACCTCTCATTAACCCCAGACTGCCTCCCCCATACACTAAATGAATCTTTCTCTCAGCTAGCACCTGACCAAGATGATTTGCTGATTCTAAAAACTCCTTTTCTTTCCCAGGAATAGATCCACCGAAAACACAAATACTTTTTATTTGATGACTTGAGAAACTTGCCATTTCTACACACTTCTGTATTTGATGAATGTATGGGTTGAGTGGAAATGAAGGGAAGGAAAAGAGGATTTTATAGATGAGAAATTAAAAGGGCAATCATATCACCTATATATAGGCCAGCTAGAGTCTCTCACACACACACTCTCTCTCTTTATTTATTTATTTATTTATTTATTTTTGAAAAAGCATGTGTATGTACAGGTAGTTGTGATTGTGGCTCACATCTTCCCTCGGTTTTACATCCAAGAACGGCTTAAACGCCCTTTATGGGTCGGGGATAGGCTTCCCATCCAGTTTTCTTAAAAACTAGCAAACAAGGTCTTTTTTAGTCAGATTCCCAAGACTAATCGAGCATGTTCTTTATGAAATAGTGGTTTGTAATTCATGAATTGCATGATGCTTATCTCGACTATGATGAGACTTAAGAGTCAATAGAAGATTATCTAAAGACTCTTTGTGTTTTGAAATAAATCCCACTTTTTGACAATTTTCACAAGTTTTGCGGAATGCATGTGATTCCTTGAATATGGTGGGCTAGTAAAATCCATTTTGTAATATTTCTACAGTTCTCTTTTTTGATGAGAAATGATCCCCACGTGCCTTAGAGTAAAAAAATTTAATGACATTACTTAGCTCATTGTCGGGAATACATCTTTGAAATATTTGATCAGGACAATAATTGAATAAGAAAGGGTCATCCCAATAAAAAATTTGCTCGTTGCTCAAAAATTTTCTTTTGTCTTAAGTACTCTAGTGAGCTGGCAAAAATCCTGAAGCAAGAAAATTGATATTTTTAGCAAACCAAGGCATTGAAATAAGAGAAAGTAAAGATTTATCATGAAAGCAATTATCGATTGATGTGATGTGATTAGTACTTTAAAGTGCATTTTTATCATGGTTTTATATCATCATTTTGCACTTGAAGTATCAATAACTCCTTAACCAAAGCATGTTTTATAATAATATATATAATAATATAAGATACCTTTAATTTATGGTAAATGTCTATTTTTAATGCAGGCCTATCACATAAATGAAAGGATTGATTGATGACTTGAAGAACTTAAATTGCAAGGATAAAGAGATGGCCAAACTTAGAAAAGAGATGTCGGTGCAATCCAAACCGGAACACTGTTCGGTAAATGGGTCATATCTGGAGCTATATATCTCAGATTTAGGTCCAATTTATATGGATGGAAAGGTAAGACATAGGCCTACAACTTTCATATGGAGCCCAAGATCTAAAAAGGCCATTATCAAGTCCAAATTGTAGCAACAACAAAGAAGCCCGAATCTGTCTTCCAGCCCGAGCACTGTTCGGTATTTTGGCCATATCTGGAGTTCTAGAAGTCCAAATGAGCTGAAGTTTTTACACAAGAAAGCTGAGACAATTGCCTACAACTTTCATGTTTGCAACTGGCTCCAGTTTTGACGTTATCAATGACGTTTTGGGCAGACAAGAGAAGATAAGGATTGTCACCAAGTCAAAAGTTGGTCACCCACTTATCAATTAGTCATCAAATCAATAGTTCCCATTTTTGGCCTATAAAAGGAGGCATTTGCCATGCATTTAGGCATCTTGATTTCCAGATCAAGATCATGCTCTTCCTTTCTCTCTTTGTATTTTTTATGCTTTGTTTTCATTAATATTAAGTTTATGCCTTTCATTTCCTTTCCTTTACTTAGTTAACTTTTATGTTCTTATTTTGTTTATCTATTTTGCTTTCTTTCATTATGTCTAGCTAAGTTAATTATGTCAAGGTGAAAAGGTTACACTAATGGTGTAAGAATAAGTATAATGTAAACTTAATATGGACTTTAATGTTTGATACTAACATGTTTTATATTTGCTATCTTGTTCACTCTTTAATACTTTGCTTGTTAAATGACTAATCTTGATTTATGTTACATAACACTTGGTACAACAAATGTTTGGCACTTTCATAGCCCATAATGTATGGTATAACCGACACCTGAGCTATGAAAGGAACTTGATTTGTTGTTAACATAAGTTATAATCATGAATGCTTGACGAGATTTACAAGTATTAGCATTAATTGAATAAGATGACTAATGTAATCATGTTAACAATATATAATCTGATTGGAACCTCCTTTGTGTGTGGTTTCCAATTCAATAATAAGAGTTTATACTATACTTGTTTGATATACCATTAGTGGAACCTCTAACCTTGACATTTGTTATTATTATTGTTTAATCCTTACATTAATTTTCCATCTCCAAGTTCTCATCATCTTCTTCTTCTTCTCTTTCTTTATTATTATTATTATTATTACTACTACTACTACTACTACTACTACTACTACTACTACTACTACTACTACTACTACTACTACTACTACTACTACTACTACTACTACTACTACTACTACTACTACTACTACTA
>NW_011501161.1:6242-25704 GCF_000495115.2 Populus euphratica
AATAATAATAATAATAATAATAATAATAATAATAATAATAATAATAATAATAATAATAATAATGAAAGAGGAGAAGAAGAAGATGATGAGAACTTTGAGATGGAATATTAATGTAACGATTAAACAATGATAATAACAAATGTCAAGGTTAGAGGTTCCACTAATGGTATATCAAACAAGTATAGTATAAACTCTTATTATTGAATTGGAAACCACACACAAAGGAGGTTCCAATCAGATTATATATTGTTAACATGATTACATTAGTCATCTTATTCAATTAATGCTAATACTTGTAAATCTCGTCAAGCATTCATGATTATAACTTATGTTAACAATAAATCAAGTTCCTTTCATAGCTCAGGTGTCGGTTATACCATACATTATGGGCTATGAAAGTGCCAAGCATTTGTTGTACCAAGTGTTATACAACATAAATCAAGATTAGTTATTTAACAAGCAAAGTATTAAAGAGTGAACAAGATAGCAAATATAAAACATGTTAGTATCAAACATTAAAGTCCATATTAAGTTTACATTATACTTATTCTTACACCATTAGTGTAACCTTTTCACCTTGACATAATTAACTTAGCTAGACATAATGAAAGAAAGCAAAATAGATAAACAAAATAAGAACATAAAAGTTAACTAAGTAAAGGAAAGGAAATGAAAGGCATAAACTTAATATTAATGAAAACAAAGCATAAAAAATACAAAGAGAGAAAGGAAGAGCATGATCTTGATCTGAACACCAAGATGCCTAAATGCATGGCAAATGCCTCCTTTTATAGGCCAAAAATGGGAACTATTGATTTGATGACTAATTGATAAGTGGGTGGCCAACTTTTGACTTGGTGACAATCCTTATCTTCTCTTGTCTGCCCAAAACGTCATTGATAACGTCAAAATTGGAGCCAGTTGTAAACATGAAAGTTGTAGGCAATTGTCTCAGCTTTCTTGTGTAAAAACTTCAGCTCATTTGGACTTCTAGAACTCCAGATATGGCCAAAATACCGAACAGTGCTCGGGCTGGAAGACAGATTCGGGCTTCTTTGTTGTTGCTATAATTTGGACTTGATAATGGCCTTTTTAGATCTTGGGCTCCATATGAAAGTTGTAGGCCTATGTCTTACCTTTCCATCCATATAAATTGGACCTAAATCTGAGATATATAGCTCTAGATATGACCCAATTACCGAACAGTGTTCTGGTTTAGATTACACCAACATCTCTTTTCTAAGTTTGGCCATCTCTTTATCCTTTCAATTTCAGTTCTTAAATTCATCAATCAATCCTTTTATTATATGATAGGCCTGCATTTAAAATGAACATTTACCATAAATTAAAGGTATCTTATATTATTAGATATATTATTATAAAGCATGCTTTAGTTAAGGAGTTATTGATACTTCAAGTGTAAAATGATGATATAAAATCTTGATAAAAATACACTTTTAAGTATCAATCACCATCCATATAAAGTAGATCTAAATCTGAGATCTACAGCTCCCGATATGACCCAATTATCAAATAATGTTCTAGTTTGGACTGCACCAACATCTCTTTTCTAAGTTTGGTCATCTTTTTGTCCTTTCAATTTCAATTCTTAAGGTCATCAATCAATCCTTTCATTTATGTGTTAGGCCTGCATTTAAAATGAACGTTTATCATAAATTAAATGTATCTTATATTATTAGATATTTTATTATAAAACATGTTTTAGTTAAGGAGTTATTGATACTTCAAGTGCAAAATGATGATATAAAACCATGATAAAAATGCACTTTTAAGTACTAGTTAGTAATCATATTAACTATTTATAATCTGATTGGAATCTCATTTGTGTGTGGTTTCCAATTGAGTAATAAAAGTTTATACTATACTTGTTTGACATACCATTAGTGAATCCTCTAACCTTGACATTTGTTGTTATCATTATCTAATCCTTATATTGATCTTCCATCTCAAAGTTCTCATCAACTTCTTCTTCTTCTTCTTCTTCTTTATTATTATTAGTACTACTACAACTACTATTATTATTACTATTACTATTATTGTTGTTGTTGTTGTTATTGTTGTTGTTTATAATTTATACAATCAACTTTCATGTGGTTCGACTCCGGTCTTGCCGGGTTATTTATTACTTCAACACTCCTGCATTTGGGAGAAGACATCATTTTTTTAGTCGTGTCACTTATGGTATCAGACTTGTTATTATAAAACATGTTTTAGTTAAGAAGTTATTGATACTTCAAGTGTAAAATGATAATATAAAACCATGATAAAAATACACTTTTAAATACTAATTAATTAGTTATAATTATATTATTTTATTTTGATTTTTCTTAATTTTGATGAAAAATATTGTAGTGAACACATTGCAGATACATTATTGTTGAAAATGGATGATGAAGAAGAAGAAATATACATATAAAAAGACTTTTGTAAGATAATAATAAAATTATATTTGTGTGAATTGTTCCTATTAATTATTAAATTGGCCCTAGATAGAATAATCTTGAATTAGACCTTGTGTTACAGATGTTGATTAATAGTTAATAGAATCAATTAATATATAATTTATGAATTAATTATTTTTATGAATTATTAATTAACCAAAAATAATATGGTATGATATTGGATCATGTTATTCAAATATTGATAAATGAATCATGGTATCTATTAATGTATAATTTCTAGGACATCGGTAATAAAAATTTTGGTCATCACATAATCATTTTATCTCACAAATTAAAAAAAAAATCAATGCAATATTCCTATAATTTATTAAATAGCCTATGATGAAATGATCCAATGGTAGACCTTTTTTTTGGACATTACTTAATAAAAATCATGAATTTTTTAAACCATAATAATTCTCGTACGTTAGTGTTTCTATCATCTACTAAATAACTTACAATGGAATTGTTTAATATTAGGGTCCCATCCAATGTTTTTATCTAGTATCCAGATCATAACTATAGTTTTAAAATTTTATATATTAAAAGATCCTATCGTGTGTTAAATAACCAAGAATGGAATAGTCCGATGTTGAGGCCATGTCCGTTGAATGTTAATTAACAGACTATAAGTTCAATTACTATAAGCTTATTATTCATCAAAATGACTTTAGAATGGTAAGGTCTAACGTGGGATCTTTGAATGTTATTTAATAAATAATAATATTTATTTTTTTATTATATAATCAATTTTGTACTCAAAATCTTTGAAAATAGGATAGTGACTTTTCTAATTATATTTTAAGTTTTTTAATTATTATAAAATTAGATAGTAATTTTTTTTTATCTCTTTTAACACATTGCTCATTTTACATGTGAGATCTAGAATATACCAGATTTTTTATTTCTTGATGTTTTTATATTTTTTTAAGATTAAAAAATATCTAACTCCTAACTTAGCTTGTACTAAAATGTAGTAATTATAAAAAAGATTGATTTATAAAATATTAATTGCATGATATCATGTATGTAAGTGACAAAAGAAGAAGAGGGGGGCATATCTAAGGTAATAATAACTCCAACAACAACGTACATGAAAATGATGTTCTCCGGGGGCGAGTACCCGCATAGATTCGTTAGGTACCCCATCTCAATTATCATATTTCCCTACTCTGACCGTGAAGTCCTTCCCTTCACGTGGGATCCGCATGATCAAATCAACTTCAATACCTCTACCAAGTGCTTGCTTTCTTGAAGGAAAGCCGGACATCTTCGTGCCAATAACTGATAGTCTTTGCAATTCTTTGTACTGACATACAGCAGATCACATTTACACCAGCTCCTGGCAGAGTATGTTTGGAATAACAATAATAATTTAAATTGTTTTTATTTAATAATATATTAAAATAAAATATTTTTAGTTTTTAAAATTTTTTTTTATATCAACACATTAAAACAATTTAAAATTATATAAATTTTTTTAAGAAAAAAATAAATTAAAATTTAAGGAAACATGATTTGTATTGTATTCTCAAACACATCTAAAATTAAGTGTTAAATCATTTTTATTTAATTGTAAGATGTATTGAAGCTTAAAATCCAATAATGTATTTTTAGATATTAAAATTGTGAGATATTATATTATTTTTTATTGAAAAATATTAAAATAATAATATATATTAGATGAACAGCGATCAACCCTTATTAATTTATAAAAAAACATTATTCAGGATATAAAATCAAAATAACTTTATAAAACTCAAATTAAAATAAATTGAAAAGCTCAATTTTAATAAAAAATATCAAATGAGAAAAAAAATATTTAATTTAAAAAAAAAAAAAAAAAAAAAAAGAATTTAAGTAAACCTATGTAAACTATGACAACCCTAATTTTCTTGAATTAATATCAATTATAATGGATTAGAATTTTTTATATTATTATTATTATTATCATTATTATTATTATTACAAAAAAAATTGGTAGAGTTTTCTCTTTATTTTCAATATCAAATTATCGATCCAATATATTCACAACCAACTAACAATCCAAATATTATTTGTCCCCCTATTTGAAACACCTATAATTTAATTATCTCAATAACATTTATTTTCTTCAACATTCATTCAATAAAATTAAAATTAAATAGTAATAAATTTTAAATTATAACTATAAGTAAATCTAAAACTTAAATGGATGATCTTCAATTATCATAATTTATATAATGCATTAAAAAAAACACAACTTCTTTAATTACAACCTCCATAATTAAATTTGATAAGTAAACACAATTTAATTATAAAATTATATTACAATAAAATATAGCATTTTCAAATTACCTCTATTTAATTTTACAAAATATGCATCCTATTTAGGTTATTAGCTTTTTAATGAATAATTATTTATCATTACTTTCCATTTCTAATGTGATGATATATAAAATGAGAAGTATATTAAAATATTTTTATGGTCCTCTGAATTACATAAATACTTATGCAAAAATACCTTTAAAATCTGCTCTTTTTTTATAAATTTTTTAGGTTATAAATATTATTTTATTATACAAGAAAATTAGAAAAACCTCAAATACCTTTGTTTAACGGCTTATTTTTTTTATTTCAAGAGCAAAAAAATATTTTTTTACTATTATAAATATCATACCAAGAAAATCTTTGATCAACAGTTCTTAATTTTGTTAACTCCAATAGTAAAATAATATTTCTTCTGTGTGAATATATATATATATATATATATATATATATAATTTTCTAATTACTGCCAAGTAAAAAGAAATCTAAATATTTCTAAATCAGAAAGAAATCTAAATATTTCTAAATCAGAAGTTTAAATTTAAACCGCTCAAAAATAATAAAATAATTTTACAATAATAATCCATACAACATGGATATAAAGCTACATCGAAAATCCCTCATCCGCTACCTTTCTTTTTAATAATAAACAAACGAATACTTACCATGCAAATAATTCATTCATCATTTGTCGCACACAGCATTATTACGCTTCTCGAACAATTAATTTCGGGTTACATTATACTACCAAATTCCAGCAAGGCCACAGCCAGGCTCGAAGTTGACCATAGTATTTGGTTTGACCAGGTTTGGTTAGTCGGGGTTTTTTTTTTTTTTTTTTGTGCATACTCTCACCTACAGCTGGAAACTGTACCAGGACAAGAGGGTAAAACTGATGATTAGATTCCATTATTCCTTGTCTTCTCCATCTGCCAGAGCCTCCAAAGTAAAAATAAGAAAGACTGCCGCAGGCGTTAATTGATAAAATAACATGGCTTAAATAAAATATATATACTTGGAGACACGGTCCTCTGCTTCCTTCACCTACAGTACTCTCTTCTGAGTTCCCTAATCATAGCCGCACAATCGTGACTTGTCTGATAATCACATATAAAACAACCATCAGATAAAAGGCAGCCCCTTTTGATTTAGACCCTTTTTTAACCTAATTAATCAACTACAAGGATGAGCAAGACATTGAAAAAACAATATTCGATTTCTTTGGATTTTTAAAATAAAAAAATCTTGGTGTAAATAAAAAATTTGAAAAATATAAAAAAACTAGTTTGTTGTAAATACATTTATATTGTCAACTTGATATCAAGAAACATAACTGGAAATATATATTTATATATAGAATATTTATTTATTTATTTATTTTTAAATTTAATATTGTATATGCATATTTCAATATTTACATAATTCACATACATATTTGTAACATTTATAATTTAATCATTTAATATATGCATACCTACTTCAATACACACACATTTTTATTTCATATTAAATAATAAATAACAGATGGATAATAAATATCTAAAACCCAATAAATAGGATATAAATATTTAAATATTTTACTCGATAAATAATAAATAAATAATAAATAAATAATAAATAAAGTATAAATATAAAAAAAACTCAGCACCGTGGTATCCTGGTTAGTCTCAATAGTTAATAATAAACAAGACAAGGAAGAATTTGAACCCATTACCTTTTCCAAGTATAAAAAAACTTAAAACCAGCCATCTATTGGTGATTAAACTTTTATAAGCGGAGAATCAATTTTTTATAGTAATGAAATTCAATTAAAGTATTTAACTTAAATTTAATTGATTCAAAAATTGCATTCATATATCTTGAAAATATATTCTATTATTAAGTTATTTTATTTTTTATATTACCCTTTTGATAGGGTAAAAAAATGATAAAAAAATATGAGTATTTTGAAAAATTGGTTTTATCATTAATTGTTTTTAATATAATAGATAGGAGTTAATGTTTAATTTAATTTTAATTTATTTTTAGAGTTTAAATATAATTTAAAATTAAATTTTTAATATTTAAAATAATTTCGAACATGAAAATTCGTTAAAAACTCTAAATTAAGATCATTAATTTGATTGTTTGAGTATGTACGGGAAGAGGGGTTTGATGGGGCCACGTGAAACAATTTGAAGGAGAGTGGTGGGGCTGATGGAGAATGATGGAGCTGAAGCGCATAATGAGATTTCTCAAAAAAATAAAAAATATGCAATGAGGGGTTGTTGGCACCGAGAAAGATGAGTGTGCAACAGCCAAAGAGGTCTGTTAGAATAGTTGGCAAATGTGTCGGTAAAAAGGGCAAAAAGAAAAAAAAAAAAAGTAGATGTCAAAGAAGCAAGCAATCTAAGTAACAAGCAGGCAAAGCTTGGACTCGAAGAGAGGAACCTCTTCCAATCCAATTTCTTTTTCAGAGAAATCATTTACTATTTTTCTTTTGTCTCTAAAAACAGAAAAGCATGCTGTGCAGGGTTTTTATAATTTTTTAAAATACAGTAAAAATAAAAAAATTACGAGTAAAATGATTTTTATGTAGAAATGATAATGAGTTAAATCAAATTTATTGATATTTATATATTATTTATTAGTATAATTTAAATATTCATAAATTATTCATCAAATTTCAAGTACAAAGAAGGATAAATTAAAAAAATAATTTTATAAATTATTTTTAAAAAATATTAATAAAAAATAAGGATAACATAGATAAAAAAATTATAAATTATTTTAAATAAAAATAAAAAATAATAAAAATATTTAGTCATTTCAATTTTTTTTTGAGTTTCGAAAAGTGTTTTTTTTAACAAATTACTTTCCTTTCTTTAAAACTAATTTTTCATTTTATCATTAATGATTTTTTAAACAAGGTTATCAACCATTGAAAAACAGGAAAATGGTTTGGACCGGGTTCTGTAATAATTTAGCAACAAGAGCAGGTGGGCAGTCGTTAGTAACTTTATGCTTTTAAAATCGTACCTGTCACCTGTTAATTCGAGCAGGTAACCCAAGAGACTCCCCTCTCTCTTTTACTTTTGTATTCACACTCTCCGTTTCTCTAGCTTCGCAGGTCTCTGCATTGCTGTGATCTATCAGTAAGGTTGGAATTTGACGCTTCTTTTACTGATTGGAGAAGTGCCCATTTGGTGAATTTTGGTTTTTTCTTGTCTATTTGAAGAAGCATTTGATGCTTTTCAGGGTACTCTCAAATCATCCATTTAGGAGACCGTGAATGAAAATCAGTTAATTTCACTTCTTGCATGATTCAAGCAGAAAATTATTCTTCTCTGGACACCCATCTGAGAATATTGCGAAAGGGTGTCTGACCTTTTCTGGGTTCTTGGGGTTGTTTGGTCTTTAATTCTCAAAACTTGGAACTTGTTGTCTTTTCCTTTTTAGGACTTTCTCAAGATACCATTTTGCTTATTCCGAGTTCATTGCTTCAAGTTTTGTGGTGATCATCTTGAATTTAGGTCTTAATTGAAGAGATTCAAGGGAAAAAGATCAATGTATTGATGCTTAAATGTGTGGAGAAGGTGAAATATTTTTTCTAGTCCAACAAAAGTGAAATAAAGGGAATCTGCTTTCCTTTTGATGAGCTGTTTGTTAGCAAATGCCATTGTTTGTCTGTGTCTACTTTATGCTCTGAAAGGTTCACTTTGTTGTCTGTAGGAAGCGTTTTCCAATTTTTTTCTCTTGCAAATTAGAGAAGACTTGATCGTAGGGTTCTTTCAAATATTGAAGCATGTAGCTGGTGCTGGGTAGATTTTATGCATGTTACATTGGATATCTCTTTTTTCACTTTGTTTATGGAATGCTGCTGCGTGGGGTTTCTTTTACTTTATAGCACCCTCACAGTTTTATAAAGCTGCCAAGGTTACTTGTTCCTTGCTGAGTCCTCCAAGATATGACCACATATATAGTTCCTTCTGTTATATATATAGGTATATTTAGCACTAGTCTTCGCTGACTGTTGCTTTGGGGTTTCTCCTCAATCACATATATAGGTTATTCTTTAGGCTTTGGGGGTTTAGCTTTTGAGTCCCAGGACATGGATGGTAGCGGTGATAAAAATGGTGATTTGGGATATCAAAATAGAGTTGAGAGTGTTATGAAATGTCCATCTTCAGGAATGAACACTAACCCCTTCTATGTGTCTGCTTGGGATCCAGTTGTTTCACTTAGCCAGATTGGGAATTTTGGTGGTTCATCAACAGGGTCTCAAAGTGAATTTTCCAATTCTTCTTTCCCAATTGTAATGGAAAACCCGGGAATTAGTAACACCTGCCACCTTGTTCATTACCCGTCTGATTCAGGCTTTGTTGAGCTGGTGCCAAAGTTTCCTGGCTTTGGAAGTGGGAATTTCTCAGAAATGGTTGGCTCTGTTGGCCTAACTGAGTGCGGCCAGATTGTTAATGCTGGGTGCCCTCCAAATTACAAGGAGGCAAACAATGAGAGCACTGCACATGGTGCAAAACGTCAGGAAGATCAGCAATTATCCGAAGAGACAACTATAGGAGCCTTACCAAATGGAAAGAGAAGAAGACTAGTGGCCGAGTCCAATTCTCTATTTGATCCAAACAAGGTAATTTGAATTAGGTCTTCTCTTTTAATTTAGCATGTTAAAGATTCTGCAGCATTGTAATTGTGTGTTTCCAAGTTTGTGAATTCTTGAATCTTTTGTTGTTGAATATAGAATGCTGAAGGAGAGTTTCAAAAGGATCCTTCTGGAGAGAGTTCTGATATTGCAAAAGAACTGGATGAGAAGAAACAAAAAGTTGAACAAAACTGTGGTGCTAATTTGCGTGGCAAACAGGTAGCTAAACAAGCTAAAGACAATCCTCAGAGTGGGGAAGCTCCTAAAGATGATTACATTCATGTAAGAGCCAGAAGGGGTCAAGCTACCAATAGCCACAGCCTTGCAGAGAGGGTACCTTCTCATTATTGAGTGTTAAAATCGGAAAATGACTTGGCTCATTTTCATATTGAACATAGAAGTCTTTTTGCAGGTGAGAAGAGAAAAGATTAGTGAGCGGATGAGAATGCTACAAGAACTTGTTCCAGGATGCAATAAGGTACTTAAATGTGGTCTGCCTTTTTTAATGTAAATTATTTATATGTAGAGTTGTTAAATTCTGACTTCTCACTTTATTTCAGAATGAATTCTTGAATATATATAGCATCTACATATCTATATTAGGACAACTTTTAACTACACATAAATAATTATTATTGCTAGGTTTTGATTCATAGGAAAAGATATTTGACTTTCTGTTTTTATTCCCTACAAATCAGTTTCATATTTGCCTTAATTACTTCAGAATCTTCAACTCTTCCCCTCAAGCTGGATGGAAGAGATCTTTCATTCCCAGCTTGTCCAAGGTGTTTTTGAATATAGGATTCTGAACTTTAATAAGTATATCAGCAAGTTGTTCCCCAATAGGCACATAAGGAGTGCATATCAATCCACTTTTTAACTTTTCTTTGATGAAATGTTTGTCTACCTCCACATGTTTAGTTCTATTATGTTGCACTAGATTGTGTGCTATTGCAATGACAGACTTATTGTCACAATACAACTTCATTAGTTCATCCCACTTGATTCTTAAATCTTCTAGGATAATCTTCATCCATAGTAACTCACAAATTCCAAGGGCCATTGATTTGAATTCTGCTTTTGCACTTGATCTTCACACAACACTCTGTTTTTTGCTTCTCCATGTCACAAGATTGTCTCCCCGCAGAGTATAATAACCTGATGTTGATCTTTTATTTTTTAATGCATCAGCGTAGTCTGCATTTGTATAGCATTCAAGGTTCAGATTCCCATGATTTTTATACAAAATTCCTTTTCCAGGAGTAGACTTCAAGTGTCTGAGGAGTCTATACATTGCCTGGAGATGTGAATCTTTTAGGTTGTGCATAAATTGACTCACCACACTCACTGCATAATGTTTGGACGAGTGTGAGTTAAGTAGATCAACTTTCCAACTAACCTTTGGTATTGACCCTTGTCAGTTGTGGCTCCTTCCTTATCATTCTCAAGTCTGTGCTTTAGATCAATAGGTGTTTCACATGGTTTGTAGTCTACCATTCCTGTTTCCTTTAGAAGGTCAAGAATATACTTTTGTTGAGAGATAAAAATCCCTTTTCCTGAATGTTCCATTTCTAGGCCAAGAAAGTATTTCAACTTCCCCAATTCCTTGATTTCAAATTCTGCTGAAAGTCTCTTTCTCAACTTATCTCTTTCCACAAAGTCATCACCTGTTATTATAATGTCATTAACATAAACAATCAGAATAGTAACTCCCTGAAATGGAGTGTTTGATGAACAAAGTATGATCTCCTTGGCTTTGCTGATATCTCACAAAAACCATGGCTTTGGTGAACCTTTCAAACCAGGCTCTAAGAGACTGTTTTAAGCCATGGAGTGCCTTATTTAGTCTGCAGACCTGGTTAGGAAGAAGGGAGTGACTGAATCTTGGTGGTGGATCCATATAAACATCGTCTTCCAACTCTCCATGTAAGAAGGCATTCTTAACATCATATTGCTGCATGCACCATCCAAAATTAGCAGATAAAGAAAACAGAATTCAAATGGTGTTCATCTTAGCAACTGGAGCAAATGTCTCTTGATAGTCTGTCCCAATTGTTTGTGTAAATCCTTTTGTAACTAGCTTGGCTTTATACCTTTCTAGGCTGCCATCAACTTTATATTTTAAGGCATAAACCCATTTACACCTTCCTGTTTTCTTCTCTTTTGGTAACTTAACTATTTCCCCATGTTTGATTCCTCTCTAGTGCATTCATCTCTTTTCTCATGGTAGTTTTCCAATTCTCATTTCTTAGAACCTCATGCAAGATTTTTGGAATAGGTAGTGTTTATTTTTTAGAGAAAGGCTTTGTGTGATGGTGAGAACTTTGGAAATGACATAAAATTAGCTATAGGATATAAGGGATTCTTAGTGCATTCTCTTCTTCCTTTTCTAATAGCAAGTGGCTGATCAAGGTTAAGAGTAGGTAGAGATTAATGAGAAAGTTCATTACCTTGCTCTGGTTCGGATTCATGGGCTTACAAGAGAGTCAAATCAGGCTGTATCCTTCTTTTATATACCTGAAGAGGTCTGTCAGCAAGAGTTTTTCCTTGCATAGTAATATTTGGAGACTCACATGATGGTGAAATGGGAGATGATTACTGCCTAGATGGGATTTGGAATGAAAAAATATCAAAGTCATTGCTAGTCTTACCTTTTGTGTTGTTTTCCTCTCTCTGAAGAGAAGATTTGTTGAAGAAAGACTGATTCTTATTAAATCTTACATCCTTTGACACAAGAAATCTCTTTGAAGATGGATGATAACATTTGTAACCTTTTCGTTTGATGGAATATCTTATGAAAACACACTTAAAAGTTATAGCATCAAGTTTTTCTCATTGATGTTTATGAATGTGAACATAGGTGACACACCCAAAGATCCTTGGGGGAATTTTAGAATAAAAATTATTCTTTGGAAAGAATTCTGACAAATAGTTTAAAGGACTTTTGAAACCAATAACTCTTAAAGGTATTCGATATATCAAATACGTAGAGGTTAAAATTGTTTCCCCTTAATAATTTTTTGGAACTTGATGTTGGAAAAGTAAAGCTTGAGTAGTTTCAAGGAGATGTCTATTTTTTCTTTCTGTTAGCCCATTTTGTTGGGGAGTATTGACATAAGATGATTGATGAATAATCCATTCTTTTTCAAAGTATGGTAATAAAATCTAATTAAAGTAGTCCCTAGCATTATTAGTTCTAAAACCCTTTATGCTAACCTAAATTGATTCCTTATCATATTTGTAAAGTTTGGAAGAATATGACTCACATCAAATTTTCTTTTAAGAAGGTAAACCCAAGTTATTTGGGTGCATCAATAAATGTTACAAAACCTTTTGCTCCTAAAATATTAGGAATGTTATATGGACCCCATATATCCGAGTGAATTATTGTACATCGAGACGCAGATCTCGAATCGCTTATAGGAAAAGGCATTATATGGTGTTTTGCAAATTCACAGATTTCACAATAAAATTGTTCAACATCAAGATTTTTAAATAAAGATGGAAACATGTTTCTAAGAGTCTTAAATGATAAATGTCCTAAATGATGATGATTCCAAACATCAATTTTATTAGAATTAACTGAAATGAATGGTAGAGAAGGGGATTTAATATTGCTGCCTTGTACTCCAAGCATGTACAACCCATCCCTGACTCTAGCTTGCCCAATTGTCCTCCCCGTAGCTAGGTCCTGGAATATGCAGTGATCAAGAAAGAAAGTTACACTACAATTTATGTTTTTAATTAGTTTTTGGATAAATAATAGATTTGCAGTAAGATTAGGAACATGTAATACTCTTTTATGAGTAAATACAGGATTAAGAGGGATTGTTCCCTAGCCTACAACTGTGTTTAGAGATTAATCAGCCATTATGATTTTCTTACTGCTAGGACACGATTGATATGATGTGAAGGAACTTGTAAAATAAGTCATATGGTCTGTTGCACCTGAGTCAATGACCCGGATGCTGGGATGGTTCTTGTTTGGGGCATTAAAAACATGAGAAATTGGAATTTCACCATTTTGAGCAAGAGATCATGATCCAGATGGTTTCTCCATTGTGTTGAGTAAGGTTTTTAAGCTTTCAATCTCCTCTTTGTTGAATTCTCTCACCTGACTCTTCTGAATTTGTAGTGTGCATGTCCTCTTGAATGGTTCCATTTGTATCCTCCATTACACCCCATCCTTGGCGGTTTTCCATGGAGTTTCCAGCATGTCTTCTTTGTATGATCTATTTTCTTGCAATAGTTACAAAACTGATCATCTTTCAAGAATTTTCTCCCTTTAGTCTTCACCACTTCTGCACCATTATGACATCATTTTGGTTTTTGCTAGCATCGCTTAGGTTTCTGCTATTAGTTATCATCATAGCAGAACCTTTAGTATTTGGGACTTCAAACATCACAGTTCTCTCCTTTTTTCTTCAGCCTTTATTACTGAGAATACCTTATTGAGTGAGGGCAGAGATTCCTTTCCAAGTATTTGGACTCACATTTAATCAAATTCCATGTTGAGTCCACCAAGAAATTCAAAGATCCTTTTTCTTTTTATATAATTCTTTAAAATCACAGCATCATCACTACACTGCATCTTAAAATCCTGATAATAGTCCAATTCCACCCAGAAACTTTTCATAGCATTGTAAGATTCAATAACCATCATTTTACCTTGTTTGGTCATTGAAAGCTTTGTCTTAATCTCATAGATAAACGCAACATCCTTCACTTTAGAGTAGGTCTGTCTTAGTGTATCCCATATGTCTTTTACTGTAACCAGAAACATATAAGGCCCCTAAACTTCTAGCATAATAGAGTTCAATGGCCATGACATAATCATGGAGTCTTTTTCATCCCAAAGTGTAAACTTTGGGTCTTCTGGATTGGAAGGATTATCCATCAAATGATTAATCTTTCCCTTTCCTTTGAGAAAGGTTTTTACTATCTGTGATTACTTTAGATAGTTTCTTCCATTCAGTCAGTAGGATGACTGTAAACTCTGGAATTCACTTGATAGTTGGGTTTTTTTTTGTAGTGTTTTTAGACATGTTTTCAGATCTGGACAGGTCTGCTAGAATAAGTGATTATGATTTTCAGGAAAAATGAGAAAAGAAGATGAGAAATCCCAGATTTAGAGAGAGATAGGCTTAGAAAAAAAATATGCTTAGTTTAGGCTCTGATATCATATGGAGAATTGTTAAATTCTGACTTCTCATTTTGTTTTAGAATGAATTCTTAAATATATGCAACATCTACAGATGTATATTAGGACAACTATTAACTACATATAAATAGGTATTATTATTGGGTTCTGATTTATAGAAAAGAATATCTGACTTTCTGTTTTTACTACTTACAAATGTGCTTCAAATCTACCTTAATTACTTGAGAATCTTCAACAATTTTCAACAATTTCTTTGATTTAAAAATAACAGGATGCTGATTAGTTTGGTGTTGATCATTGAAACTGCCTTAATTACTTGAGAATCTTCAACAATTTTCAACAATTTCTTTGATTTAAAAATAACAGGATGCTGATTAGTTTGGTGTTGATCATTGAAACTGCCTTAATTACTTGAGAATCTTCAACAATTTCTTTGATTTAAAAATAACAGGATGCTGATTAGTTTGGTGTTGATCACTGGCAAAGCGGTGATGCTTGATGAGATCATCAACTATGTGCAATCACTGCAACAGCAGGTTGAGGTATGCTGTTCTAAGATTGAGATTTTCGTCCATGAATTTGGCATGTGGATTTGTGCTCATCATGTTCACTAGCCACATCATAAGCTTGCTAGTTTGAAATGGAGCTTAGCTCTAACCTCTAGAAAAACACAATAATGTACCTTCAGAGCCGGTGGAAGCAGAATAAATGAAAAGTATATGTTTTTTAGGCTCTGCAAAAGGTCTTAATATTTCTGTAGTCTAACTGAGGTGCAGGGGATATATTGCCCATAAAGGACAGTGATTTATAATCTGTGATTCCTGTAATCAAATAGATGAGAATCAGCTCTAGCTTCTTTTTTACAAGAATGACATCTGCAGAGAATACTTGATTGAAAGATGTAAACACCAGGAGTTCTACATGATAAATTTAAAATTACTGAAGCCATTTGTGCTTCCACTTGACTATAAGTCACTGATATGTTGCCTGCTATTGCAGTTTTTGTCAATGAAACTAGCAACTGTAAATCCAGAAGTGTCCAATGATGTTGAGAAGATTCAATCTAAAGATGTAAGCAAGGTTTAGGTGAAAGAATTTCAACACAATTTTCATATATGTTTCTTTGAATAAAGTCTAATACGTTTCCCTTCCATCCAGATCCTTCATCCACGTGGTGGCAATGCAGCTATTCTAGGATTCAGTCCTGGGATAAACTCGCACCAGTATTCACATGGGATTTTTCAACCTGGCATGCCAGTCATTCTAAATTCCAATCCACAGTTTTCTCCAGCACATGTAAGTGAAGGATCTTTGCAAATGCTCTGCAGAATCAATTGCTCATCAGAACCTTATCCTTGGAATTGTTTCCATATGTGTAGGCTGTATTAGATAATGAGCTCCAGAGCTTTTTCCAAATGGGATTTGACTCCAGTTCAGCTGTTGACAGTTTAGGACCAAATGGTAATCAGCAGTTCTTATAATCTCAACTCAACAAGCTTTTGTTACCATTTTCCTGACCTGTAGATACTAATGCTCTCAGCAGGGCATTTGAAACCAGAGCTCTGAATGTTGAAGAGACATAACAAGGCATTGATTCCACCTAACAAAGAAAATCAAGTGGTTCAAGTTGACTTTCATATTGAAAGAAACAAAAATAGTCAAGAAAATTCTTCTGTTGTATAGGTTTAAGCTCCTAACTGTTCGTTCTTCAATTTTTTTTGGAAGAAGATTACGTGCTAGAATCACAGAGATATATGTATATTTTCCGACTAAGAAGTGAGACTTTTGCTGGTGATGTTTGTTGATTTTTGCCTGTTTCATTGGGAATGAATTTGAGCATGTATGAGGCTCTCTCTTGTAGGGTTTACCAAGCTAACAGAATACATGTGCCAGATGTTTGTTTTTGTTGGTACCCATGATATGTTCAAACAGACCTGTTTATATTTAGCCGCAATAGTGTGCTTTTTTATTTTTATTTTTTGGGGCATCATTCGAGCTTTGATCTGTTAAGGTTTCAATTGGCGTACGAGAGGGTAGATTTCTCTTTTTCCACACCCCATGACTTGTTTTTTACCGGGTCGAAGCATATCTTGTAGGCACGTTAAATTGGATTTAAATTGTTGAAGTGAGTGGGAATCGCGAAGTTTTTTATGCAATTTGAAGATTATAATTGTTTAGTATTATGATAGCTGTACTGGTTATAGTATGAAAAAAATTATTTTATAAAAATTATAAAATAATTTTTAGTTGAGGTTTGTTTAAAAAAATAGATATTTGGTTAAAACTATAGTTGAAATTGAGATTTGAAAAAAAAATAATTTAATATGTTTGGTTAATAATGCTTTTGAAATTAAAATTATAAAATAATTTTAAAAAATATATATTAATATTGATGATTTTTAATTTAAATATTATAGATTTAATTATTACTATTATATCATAAAATAAATAATCTTTATATAAAATAGTTTTTATTGTTTCATTAAATTTTTTAAGAATGCAATAATATAGGTAAAATATAATCAAGAATAAAATTAGAATTGCGATCAAATTCTGTAAATATTATATCATCAAGCGATTTCCATTTAATGTATGTGGTGTTATTGAATAATGTTTAACACTAGTTTTTTGAATAAAACATAATTAAAAATAAAAAAAATATTTTTTTATATTGTTAGATCGAACTCGGTTCACTGCATTTTTAACGTTGAACCGGACCGGCCGGAATAGTGGAGCACGCTCCACTGTTCATGAGTTTCCAGCTTAAGAAGCAGCAATTTGCTGCTTCTTTCTAACTTGTGGCCGTGCCACAATTAACAGTAGGCCCTACCAGTGGAAATTTACTGCTGAAGCATTACCAAACAAGTGCGTTGCTGTGATTGCTTTAAAAGCAGAAGCAACCACGCAACCAAACACCCACTATATATTGCATCCCACGAGCTTTTTCTCAAATTTATCCCTTTTCTTTTATAAAAATAATAATAAAAAAAATTATCTAATAAAAATAATAATAACAAAAAAACCTAACAACTTGGCCAAAACAACAGGTTGAGAAAAATTTCAAATATGTAGAAGAATCAAGTTAGAGTTTTAGATGAAATTTTAAGCTTAATCATGCTTCATTGTCTCCAAAACAGAAAAGACAATACAAATTTAAGGTTAAATTAAATAATTATTAAATGAATTTGCATAAAAATTAAATCCAAAGACTTTATTAATTTTTAATAGGCTAATTTGATTTAATCATGAGCCAAATTAAAAGTTTAATTATATTTAAGAATTCATTTGGATCAAATTAAAAGATTTAATTAGGAACAAAGATTTAATTATACTTTTAACAGGTTAAATTAATTTTATTAGGGACTTAATTGAAATTTTAGAATATCAAACTCAAATTTCACGAGGTTAATTGATTGAAAATAAAGATAAAATTACAAGAAAATCAAAGTTTAAGGTCAATTAAAGGTTAAGTTGAAGAAATTCACAATTAAAAACCTTTTTGAAAAATGCGCTAAACTTTAAGGACTCAATTTTGTTGAAAACAAGGGTGAAATTAAAGTGAATTAAAGGTTTAATGGTCAATTGAGGATCAATTTACATAAATCCAAAACCCATGACCAAAATGAAAAGGCGCTAAAATTTATGGTTGATAATGGAGTTTGATGAGGGTAAAATCGCATAAAATTAAAAGTTTTAAGTCAATTAGAGATACAATTAAAATAAACCAAAAGCCAAAGGAGTGAATTGAATTTTAGTAAAATCCCTAATTAAAACCTCAAGGATATCCAAACGACATCGTTTCATTTAAATGAAACAATAGGTTTTAACTAAAACAGTTTGTTTTGGTACAAAACGACATTGTTTTGACCAATATAGAAAAAAAAAAAAAAGGATTTCACATGACTTATCGTCTGGCTACTGTTCATCATCTTTAACCTTTTAAACTTGAAAGGTTACTCAATTGACTACTTTTTAAGGGCATTTAATGCCTCATGTCTCCACCAAACAAGGCATCACTCTAATGGTCTAACACCATACTACACCTCAGCATAATTCTTGTTGGCTAGTTGCCTTTATAGCCGTTGCAGCGTCGCCCTAAAGAGGCTGAGGTGATCAACTTTTAGCAGCCAAATTTCATAACTTATTATGATGACTTTAAGCCAACGGATAAAATCCTTCTCGTTTGAATTAAGAGCCAAGATTTGTCCCTAATAAAGACAAGATGTCCCTTTTTCACACCCAATAAATAAGAGTGAATTTCAAGTATTAAAGATGAAGAAATCAGAGTGAAAAGTGAGCAAAAAATTAACTTTTTCACAATATTTTCGTTTGCCAACCTTGTTCTTCTCCCTCTTTACTGCAGCTTCAACCAGCTCTCTCATCGTGAACATCAGTAGCTTTAACCTCTACATTGTGACCAACAACAGCCCAACACCCTTTCAACGTCATCTCTTGCTTCAATGGAGAACATTACACCAGTAGATCCCCCCTTAGCCAAACCACTTACGTTGCCAACAAAAAGGCTAGACCACCATCCTCATGCTAGACATCCTAGCAACGATAGCTGATTAATACTTAAAAGTGTATTTTTATTAAGGTTTTATATCATCATTTTGCACTTGAAGTATCAATAACTCCTTAACTAAAGCATGTTTTATAATAATATATCTAATAATACAAGATACCTTTAATTTGTGGTAAATGCTCATTTTAAATGCAGGCCTATCACATAAATAAAAGGATTGATTGATGAATTTAAGAACTGAAATTGAAAGGATAAAGAGATGGCCAAACTTAGAAAAGAGATATCGGTGCAATCCAAACCGGAACACTGTTCGGTAATTGGGTCATATCTAGAGCTATAGATCTCAGATTTAGGCCTACTTTATATGGATG
>NW_011501161.1:28581-33062 GCF_000495115.2 Populus euphratica
TAGTAGTAGTAGTAGTAGTAGTAGTAGTAGTAGTAGTAGTAGTAGTAGTAGTAGTAGTAGTAGTAGTAGTAGTAGTAGTAGTAGTAGTAGTAGTAGTAGTAGTAGTAGTAGTAGTAGTAGTAGTAGTAGTAGTAGTAGTAGTAGTAGTAGTAGTAGTAGTAGTAGTAGTAGTAGTAGTACTAATAATAATAATAATAAAGAAATAGAAGAAGAAGAAGAAGATGAGAACTTTGAGATGGAATATTAATGTAACGATTAAACAATGATAATAACAAATGTCAAGGTTAGAGGTTCCACTAATGGTATATCAAACAAGTATAGTATAAACTCTTATTATTGAATTGGAAACCACACACAAAGGAGGTTCCAATCAGATTATATATTGTTAACATGATTACATTAGTCATCTTATTCAATTAATGCTAATACTTGTAAATCTCGTCAAGCATTCATGATTATAACTTATGTTAACAATAAATCAAGTTCCTTTCATAGCTCAGGTGTCGGTTATACCATACATTATGGGCTATGAAAGTGCCAAGCATTTGTTGTACCAAGTGTTATATAACATAAATCAAGATTAGTCATTTAACAAGCAAAGTATTAAAGAGTGAACAAGATAACAAATATAAAACATGTTAGTATCAAACATTAAAGTTCATATTAAGTTTACATTATACTTATTCTTACACCATTAGTGTAACCTTTTCACCTTGACATAATTAACTTAGCTAGACATAATGAAAGAAAGCAAAATAGATAAACAAAATAAGAACATAAAAGTTAACTAAGTAAAGGAAAGGAAATGAAAGGCATAAACTTAATATTAATGAAAACAAAGCATAAAAAATACAAAGAGAGAAAGGAAGAGCATGATCTTGATCTGGAAACCAAGATGCCTAAATTCATGGCAAATGCCTCCTTTTATAGGCCAAAAATGGGAACTATTGATTTGATGACTAATTGATAAGTGGGTGGCCAACTTTTGACTTGGTGACAATCTTTATCTTCTCTTGTCTGCCCAAAACGTCATTGATAACGTCAAAATTGGAGCCAGTTGTAAACATGAAAGTTGTAGGCAATTGTCTCAGCTTTCTTGTGTAAAAACTTCAGCTCATTTGGACTTCTAGAACTCTAGATATGGCCAAAATACCGAACAGTGCTCGGGCTGGAAGACAGATTCGGGCTTCTTTGTTGTTGCTACAATTTGGACTTGATAATGGCCTTTTTAGATCTTGGGCTCCATATGAAAGTTGTAGGCCTATGTCTTACCTTTCCATCCATATAAATTGGACCTAAATCTGAGATATATAGCTCTAGATATGACCCAATTACCGAACAGTGTTCCGGTTTGGATTGCACCGACATCTCTTTTCTAAGTTTGGCCATCTCTTTATCCTTGCAATTTAAGTTCTTCAAGTCATCAATCAATCCTTTCATTTATGTGATAGGCCTGCATTAAAAATAGACATTTACCACAAATTAAAGGTATCTTATATTATTAGATACATTATTATAAAACATATTTTAGTTAAGGAGTTATTGATACTTCAAGTGCAAAATAATGATATAAAACCATGATAAAAATGCACTTTTAAGTACTAATCACACCCCCCAACCAGCTTATTACTAGTCCCTAGTAATCAAAGCGTAAAATAGAAAAACAATTTGCAAATTCCACAAAGCAAGGTATTCATCAGAGTACCCAAGACAAAGAAAAGTTTTTGATCGAAATGAAGAACTTTTATTAGGATGACCCTAACTTATTCAAATATTGTCCTGATCAAATATTTCAAAGATTCATTCCCGACAATGAGGTAAGTAGCGTCATTAAACTTTGTCATTATGAAGCATCTGGAAGTTATTTCTCATCAAAAAAGACAGCTAAAAAAATCTTTCAAAATGGATTTTATTGGCCCACCATGTTCAAGGACATGCATGTATTCTGCAAAACTTATGAAAATTGTCAAAAAGTTGACACTGGTCAAAAAGTTTTATTTTATAATTCTCAACTCTATTCATTCCTTAGAGAGGTAAGATCAAGATGGAACAATCCTTATGGGGCCTGTGATATTGAGAATTCAATGAATGACAATGTTTTTAAGGAAAATGGACATCGTTCAAAAGCTTACTTTGATAATTTTCCTAATGAAATGAATCAACTAGTTTGAATGATCTTGTAGATAAAGGTTGATTATTTTATTTTTCTTACATTGTTTTTGTGTTTCTTTTTGAGTGATTTTTGCTAGTTTCTCTCACCCCAGTCAAATGGCGGACCACGGTACTCCGTGACTTAAGTTGGTTCTTTCAGTTTCCCATAATAACTGATATCTGTGTATATATTTGTGCAATTCTTTGAATCTCTCTTCCAATTCTTATTTGAAAATGGACACTAATCTTGAAAAATTGAAAAAATATTTTCCCACTCTGCCTGAGAATGCAATTACAAAAATTTACCGTGCTAGATGTGCAAGATTGAGATTGTTAATGAATCATGGAATTCCTGAAGATATTCGCTGGTTGATTGAAGCAAAGGTTCGATTATCAGGTGAGTCCTCTAACTTCTTCATTTCACACATGCCTGGAACAGGTAAAAGCACTTTTGTAAAGAAACGTCGTGCAAAACGACTAGAAGTCTGTCATCGATGTGCTAGATGGACTTGTAATACACAATGTCGTTCTTTAGGAATGATATCTATAAACCGTGAAGATAAAATACAATTCATTAAGGATGGCCTGAGTAAGGCGTTTTTAGATAATCTTCTATTGACTCTTGAGACGCATCCTAGTGGAGATGTGCATCGTGTAATTCATGATTTATGACCACTATTTCATAAAGAACATGATCGACTTAGTCTTGAGAATCTGACTAAAAAAGACCCTGTTTGCCAGTTTTTAAGAAAACTGGATGGGAAGCCTATCCCCGACCCATAGAGGGCGTTTAAGCCGTTCTTGGACGTAAAACCAAGGGAAGATGTGAGCCACAATCATAACTACCTGTACATACACATGCTTTTTCAAAAGTAAATAAATAAAGAGAGAGAGAGAGAGAGTGTGTGTAAGACTCTAGCTGGCCTACATATATGTGGTATGATTGCCTTTCTAATTTCTCATCTATAAAATCCTCTCTTCCTTCCTTTCATTTCTACTCAACCCATACATTCAACAAATACAGAAGTGTGTAGAAATGGCAAGTTCCTCAGGTCATCATATAACAAATATTTATGTTTTCGATGGATCTAGTCCTGGGAAAGAAAAGGAATTTTTAGAATCAGCAAATCATCTTGGTCAAGTGCTAGCTGAGAGAAAGATTCATTTAGTGTATGGGGGAGGCAGTCTTGGGTTAATAGGAGGTGTGTCAATAGCTGTATTTTTAGGAGATAGTCAAGTTTTAGGGGTCGTCCCCGAAACTTTAGCACAAAGGGACATCATTGGAAAAACAATTGGAGAGGAACTTCAGGTCTTCACAATGTCGGCTCGAATGAATGCAATGTTTAACCATGCTGATGCCTTCATTGCTTTACCAGGTGGTCTAGGCACATTGGAAGAGATCTTTCATATTTCCTCTTGGGCTCAACTGCACATTCACCATAAACCCATAGGTTTGTTAAATGTTAATGGTTATTATGATAAGTTGTTGTCTTTTCTTGATCAGATCTTTCATATTTCCTCTTAGGCCCAACTGCACATTCACCATAAACCTATAGGTTTGTTAAATGTTAATGGTTATAATGATAAGTTGTTGTCTTTTCTTGATCATACTGTGGAACAGGAATTTCTAACATCTTTTGCACGACAAATCATAATCTCTGCTGCTACTACTGAACAATTGATTGACCAACTACAATCTTTCATTCCTGTAATTGATCCCTCCATGAGTCGCATAAATTGGTCATCTAAGAAAAGCTGTAAAAAGCTTAAATTAGATTTGAGTCTTCATTTGTGATTCTTTGTGTCTTTTGATTTTATTATTATGTTTTGTTGTTTCTTATATTTGTTTCAGCGTGTTTCAGGTTTGTCAATGTTCGTTATTTCAGGTGATATCTTCTATACTCTATCTTTCTAATTTAGAACATTGAGGACAATGTCTCGTTTTGGTTGGGGGGAGAAGGTAGTAGTTGATAAAAAAAAAATTGTTTTCCATTTCATAAAGCATATGCAAAATTGTTGTTACTAGGATGGCGGAGTAAATGAGCTCTTTTGTTAAAGTGACTCTTGAGACGCATCTTAGTAACCATTCTTAAGAAAGTCTATCATAATACTTCTTGAAATATTCAGGTTTATAAACCCTCGCATTGTTATCACTTAATTCTGCTCATATACTTATTTAACATGTATTTTTAAACCTTAATTTACACACACACACTTTAACATATGATTGTGGGTTGCATATTGGATTATTACATTATTTATGTTCTTTTGTTAAAGGTAACAAATAAGGGAAAGGGATTGTATATAATTAAAAAAAAAAAAAAAAAAAA
>NW_011501161.1:33137-36694 GCF_000495115.2 Populus euphratica
AAAAAAAAACATGAAAAAAAAAAAGAAAAAAAAAAGAAAAAAAAAATGATGATAATAAAAATGTAGATAAGTTTGGTTTTGTAGCCTCCATAACCTAAGTAATTAAGCCCGAAGGGATGTTTTAACACCTAATACCCTAAAGTCAACTGACTTGGGAGCTATTGGCTCAACGCTTGTTACATGGATTGAGGAGAAAAGCTTAAGGGAATCAAACATTGCACTATCTACGTATCAGTATCTGCGACTCGAGTTACTAAGCTCATAGAGGTGTCTCAACACATAATGCCCGAAGACCAACTGGTCTATGAGTCATTAGCTGAAAGCTCGTTACATGGGTTAAAGATGCATGGTGTTTTAAGTTATATGTATATATATTTTTTTTAAAAAGAAAAATAATAATAATAATCCCAACCCAAGGAAGTTAACCTTAACCATTAGAACAAAAATTTTGTTTTTTTCCAAGAAAAGCCCCATAATTATGTGTTGATATATTGAGTACAAAAGAAAGGTTTATTAATATCTTGTTAAGAGGTATTGAGTAGATATATAAATTTAATGAGAGTTTGTTTATCTGGATAGATTAATGGAAGTTAAATGATGAATACCTAGCTTTGTGGAATAGATATATAAATTTCATGAGAGTTTGTTTATCTGGATAGATTAATGGAAGTTAAATGATGAATACCTTGCTTTGTGGAATTTGCAAATGTTTTTCTATTTTAATGCTTTGATTACTAGGGACTAGTAATAAGGTGGTTGGAGGGTGTGATTAGTACTTAAAAGTGCATTTTTATTATGGTTTTATATCATCATTTTGCACTTGAAGTATCAATAACTCCTTAACTAAAATATATTTTATAATAATGTATCTAATAATATAAGATACCTATAATTTATGGTAAATATCTATTTTTAATGCAGGCCTATCACATAAATGAAAGGATTGATTGATGACTTGAAGAACTTAAATTGCAAGGATAAAGAGATGGCCAAACTTAGAAAAGAGATGTCGGTGCAATCCAAACCGGAACACTGTTCGGTAATTGGGTCATATCTGGAGCTACAGATCTCAGATTTAGGTCCAATTTATATGGATGGAAAGGTAAGACATAGGCCTACAACTTTCATATGGAGCCCAAGATCTAAAAAGGCCATTATCAAGTCCAAATTGTAGCAACAACAAAGAAGCCCGAATCTGTCTTCCAGCCCGAGCACTGTTCGGTATTTTGGCCATATCTAGAGTTCTAGAAGTCCAAATGAGCTGAAGTTTTTACACAAGAAAGCTGAGACAATTGCCTACAACTTTCATGTTTACAACTGGCTCCAATTTTGACGTTATCAATGACGTTTTGGGCAGACAAGAGAAGATAAGGATTGTCACCAAGTCAAAAGTTGGTCACCCACTTATCAATTAGTCATCAAATCAATAGTTCCCATTTTTGGCCTATAAAAGGAGGCATTTGCCATGCATTTAGGCATCTTGATTTCCAGATCAAGATCATGCTCTTCCTTTCTCTCTTTGTATTTTTTATGCTTTGTTTTCATTAATATTAAGTTTATGCCTTTCATTTCCTTTCCTTTACTTAGTTAACTTTTATGTTCTTATTTTGTTTATCTATTTTGCTTTCTTTCATTATGTCTAGCTAAGTTAATTATGTCAAGGTGAAAAGGTTACACTAATGGTGTAAGAATAAGTATAATGTAAACTTAATATGGACTTTAATGTTTGATACTAACATGTTTTATATTTGCTATCTTGTTCACTCTTTAATA
This sequence comes from Populus euphratica, assembly GCF_000495115.2. Lineage (NCBI taxonomy): Eukaryota > Viridiplantae > Streptophyta > Magnoliopsida > Malpighiales > Salicaceae > Populus > Populus euphratica. The sequence continues at coordinate 34,911 of NW_011501161.1, forward strand.
CTTTGCTTGTTAAATGACTAATCTTGATTTATGTTACATAACACTTGGTACAACAAATGTTTGGCACTTTCATAGCCCATAATGTATGGTATAACCGACACCTGAGCTATGAAAGGAACTTGATTTGTTGTTAACATAAGTTATAATCATGAATGCTTGACGAGATTTACAAGTATTAGCATTAATTGAATAAGATGACTAATGTAATCATGTTAACAATATATAATCTGATTGGAACCTCCTTTGTGTGTGGTTTCCAATTCAATAATAAGAGTTTATACTATACTTGTTTGATATACCATTAGTGGAATTATAAAAACTAATAAATAAAGAGTATAATTTAACTCCACATGCCTTTGAGTAAATTTATAGTACATAGGGAGTAACTAATGACATCATATTAGTTATTCTCCGAGATATACTTTAAAGAAATAGAGAGATATAACCATAGTTATAAAACCTGACTCGGTAAAATGACCGGATCATGAGTCTGGTAGGTTAACCTGGGTCAACTCAGATCTATGACTAAGTGACATGACTAAAAGATTGATGTCTTCTCCCAAGTGCAGGAGTGTCGAAGTAATAAATAACCCGGCAAGACCGGGGTCGAACCACAGGGAGGTTAATTGTACAAATTATAAACAACAATTATAAAACAACAATAACAACAACAACAATTGTACAAATTATAGACAACAATTATAAACAACAACAATAGTAACAACAATAACAACAATAACAGCAATAATACTAATAATAATAGTAGTAGTAGTAGTAATAGTAATACTAGTAATAGTAATAGTAATAGTAATAGTAATAGTAATAGTAGTAGTAGTAGTAGTAGTAGTAGTAGTAGTAGTAGTAGTAGTAGTAGTAGTAATATTAGTAGTACTAATAATAATAATAATAAAGAAATAGAAGAAGAAGAAGAAGATGAGAACTTTGAGATGGAATATTAATGTAACGATTAAACAATGATAATAACAAATGTCAAGGTTAGAGGTTCCACTAATGGTATATCAAACAAGTATAGTATAAACTCTTATTATTGAATTGGAAACCACACACAAAGGAGGTTCCAATCAGATTATATATTGTTAACATGATTACATTAGTCATCTTATTCAATTAATGCTAATACTTGTAAATCTCGTCAAGCATTCATGATTATAACTTATGTTAACAACAAATCAAGTTCTTTTCATAGCTCAGGTGTCGGTTATACCATACAATATGGGTTATGAAAGTGTCAAGGATTTGTTGTACCAAGTGTTATACAACATAAATCAAGATTAGTCATTTAACAAGCAAAGTATTAAAGAGTGAACAAGATAACAAATATAAAACATGTTAGTATCAAACATTAAAGTCCATATTAAGTTTACATTATACTTATTCTTACACCATTAGTGTAACCTTTTTACCTTGACATAATTAACTTAGCTAGACATAATGAAAGAAAGCAAAATAGATAAACAAAATAAGAACATAAAAGTTAACTAAGTAAATGAAAGGAAATGAAAGGCATAAACTTGATATTAATAAAAGCAAAGCATAAACATTACAAAAAATACAAAGAGAGAAAGCAAGAGCATGATCTTGATCTGGATACCAAGATGCCTAAATGCATGGCAAATGCCTCCTTTTATAGGCCAAAATTAAAAAATATTGATTTGATGACTAATTGATAAGTGGGTGGCCAACTTTTGACTTGGTGACAATCCTTATCTTCTCTTGTCTGCCCAAAACATCATTGATAACATCAAAATGGGAGCCACTCGAAA
>NW_011501161.1:36854-36933 GCF_000495115.2 Populus euphratica
CTTTTCGGAGTTTGGTCATCTCTTTATCCTTTCAATTTCAGTTCTTAAATTCATCAATCAATCCTTTCATTTATGTGAT
>NW_011501161.1:37010-39497 GCF_000495115.2 Populus euphratica
AAGCCTGTATTTAAAATGAACATTTACTATAAATTAAAGGTGTCTTATATTATTAGATATATTATTATAAAACATGTTTTAGTTAAGAAGTTATTGATACTTCAAGTGCAAAATGATGATATAAAACCTTGATAAAAATACACTTTTAAGTATCAATCACCAAGACACACCTTCATACTTCTAGGCTCACAAATAAATGTTTATTTCACTTTCAAGTCAACACTAAAGAATGAAAGTATTTCTATTCAATAATACTTCTTGCCTCACAAGTAAGCTAGCAACAATTATATAAGAATCAAATCTCCCCAATCACATGATGGTCATATAAAATGTTGAGCATTTGATTAGTACTTAAAAGTGTATTTTTATCAAGGTTTTATAACATCATTTTGCACTTGAAGTATCAATAACTCCTTAACTACAACATGCTTTATAATAATATATCTAATAATATAAGATACCTTTAATTTATGGTAAATGTTTATTTTAAATGCAGGCCTATCACATAAATGAAAGGATTGATTGATGAATTTAAGAACTGAAATTGAAAGGATAAAGAGATGGCCAAACTTAGAAAAGAGATGTCGGTGCAATCCAAACTAGAACACTGTTCGGTAATTGGGTCATATCTGGAGCTATAGATCTCAGATTTAGGTCTACTTTATATGGATGGAAAGGTAAGACATAGGCCTATAACTTTCATATGGAGCCCAAGATCTAAAAAGGCCATTATCAAGTCCAAATTGTAGCAACAACAAAGAAGCCCGAATCTGTCTTCCAGCCCGAGCACTGTTCGGTATATATGGAGCTTAAGATCTAAAAAGGCCATTTTCAAGTCCAAATTGCAGTAACAACAAAGAAGCCCGAATCTGTCCTCCAACCCGAGCACTATTCAGTATTTTGGCCATATCTGGAGTTCTAGAAGTCGAAATGAGCTGAAGTTTTTACATAAGAAACCTAAGACAATTGTCTACAACTTTTATGTTTTCGAGTGGCTCCAATTCTGACATTATTAATGATGTTTTGGGTAGACAAGAGAAGATAAGGATTGTCATCAAGTCAAGAGTTGGCCACCCACTCATCAATTAGTCATCAAATCAATAGTTTCTAATTTTGGCCTATAAAAGGAGGCATTTGCCATGCATTTAGGCATCTTGGTTTCCAGATCAAGATCATGCTCTTCCTTTCTCTCTTTGTATTTTTTATGCTTTGTTTTCATTAATATTAAGTTTATGCCTTTCATTTCCTTTCCTTTACTTAGTTAACTTTTATGTTCTTATGTTTTACACAAGAAAGCTGAGACAATTGGCTACAACTTTCATGTTTGCAACTGGCTCCAGTTTTGACGTTATCAATGACGTTTTGGGCATACAAGAGAAGATAAGGATTGTCACCAAGTCAAAAGTTGGCCACCCACTTATCAATTAGTCATCAAATCAATAGTTCCCAATTTTGGCCTATAAAAGGAGACATTTGCCATGCATTTAGGCATCTTGGTTTCCAGATCAAGATCATGCTCTTCCTTTCTCTCTTTGTATTTTTTATGCTTTGTTTTCATTAATATTAAGTTTATGCCTTTCATTTCCTTTCCTTTACTTAGTTAACTTTTATGTTCTTATTTTGTTTATCTATTTTGCTTTCTTTCATTATGTCTAGCTAAGTTAATTATGTCAAGGTGAAAAGGTTACACTAATGGTGTAAGAATAAGTATAATGTAAACTTAATATGGACCTTAATGTTTGATACTAACATGTTTTATATTTGTTATCTTCTTATTTTGTTTATTTTTTTTTCTTTCATTATGTCTAGCTAAGTTCATTATGTCAAGGTGAAAAGGTTACACTAATGGTGTAAGAATAAGTATAATGTAAACTTAATATGGACCTTAATGTTTGATACTAACATGTTTTATATTTGTTATCTTGTTCACTCTTTAATACTTTGCTTGTTAAATGACTAATCTTGATTTATGTTGTATAACACTTGGTACAACAAATGCTTGGATTTGTTATCTTGTTCCCTCTTTAATACTTTGCTTGTTAAATGACTAATCTTGATTTATGTTGTATAACACTTGGTACAACAAATGCTTGGCACTTTCATAGCCCATAATGTATGGTATAACCGACACCTGAGCTATGAAAGAAACTTGATTTGTTGTTAACATAAGTTATAATCATGAATGCTTGACGAGATTTACAAGTATTAGCATTAATCGAATAAGATGACTAATGTAATCATGTTAACAATATATAATCTGATTAGAACCTCCTTTGTGTGTGGTTTCCAATTGAATAATAAGAGTTTATACTATACTTGTTTGATATACCATTAGTGGAACCTCTAACCTTGACATTTGTTATTATTATTGTTTAATCCTTACATTAATATTCCATCTCCAAGTTCTCATCATCATCTTCTTCTTCTCTTTCTTTACTATTATTATTATTATTATTATTAGTACTACTACTACTACTACTACTACTA
>NW_011501161.1:39889-46678 GCF_000495115.2 Populus euphratica
TATTATTATTATTATTATTATTATTGTTATTACTGTTGTTGTTATTGTTGTTTTTTAATTGTTTTTTATAATTTGTACAATTAACCTCCTTGTGGTTCGACCCCGGTCTTGCCGGGTTATTTATTACTTCGACACTCCTGCACTTGGGAGAAGACATCAATCTTTTCGTCGTGTCAGCATTCAAAAAGCAAATTTACAGAATAATAAGTCTAGCAAAAACTTTTTGATTTAATGCAACAAGATAATGTAAACAAAATATAAAAGTTGAACTCACTTTCGCTCGAAAAGGATCCAGATCCTCTATCACCAATAACTCATAGATTCCTAAGTCCAGTTACAACTCTGTTCAACATTACATGCGAACAACAAATATAAAACACAAAAAAAAAAATTAGAAAGTATCTCTGAAACATGTAGGAAAAGATACCAGAGGCAAGGAGATTATAAGCAATAGTAGCAGAGAATATAAAAAGCATTATTCTAGCAGAAAGTAATATAATGACAAGAAAAGCTCATCTTAACTTCCCTAGCTAGTGCTTATAATGACAGTTTCTGGTTTAGAAACCAGAACTCATCTAACAAAAAATGAATGTTCAGTTCATACTTTCTTAGAGGTATTTAATAGAGAATCTTAGCCTTCCTCATTTGATCTCCTCAATGCATACATGTGCTACTACTTCTTAGAACAAATTTAATAGAGTTTTTCAATTATTTTTCAAAACCGAGTTGATAGATAGGAATTGGTTTTTGATGAATTAAGCAAGGTTGGAAAGAGGAAGAATACTTTTGACATGTTTATGATGTTTGTTGTGATTTGGATTAACTAGAGTTCAAGAATGTTCAAAGACCTACTCTCTCTCGAACAATAATTATTAGGTAGAAAGATTACTTTCTAGGCCCTCTAAATAAAGCATTGCTTCTGTAGAAGTTGACAAGACGTCCTCGGCTTACATTTTAATATTTTTATTAAAAATAAGAGATGAAGAGACTAGTTTTGATTTGTATAGGTATAACATTTGCTTTCTTTAACAATGGCCATTTCTTTTCTTTGAAAAAAAAGTTGAACGATTGATAAATTTTTTTTTTAACTCACTTAACTAAAATTGAACTCGATTAAGAAAATAAAAGGTATTGGTGATGTGCAAATATTAAGGCAAAATTACCTATTACCCAAAGCAGTCTGTAACTTAACAATGGTATCTTCCTTTTCTGTGGTTATGTTCCCTTTGTTCTAGTTAGCTCTTAATTAATTAATCTATTTGACATGACCAAAAGATTGATATTTTCTCCTAAGTGTAGGGGTGTCAAAGTAACAAGTAACCTGGTAAGACCGGGGTTGAACTATAGGAAGATTAACTATATAAATTATAAATAACAACAATAACAATAATATTAAAAAGGGCTTTGAGATGTGATATTGATATAAGAATTAAACAATGATAAAAATAATTTTCAAGGTTAGAGGATACACTAATGGTATTTCAAACAAGTATAGTATAAACTCTTATAACTCCTATGGAAACCACACACAAAGAAGGTTCCAATCAGATTATAAATTGTTAACATGATTACATTAGTTATCTTATTCGAATAATACTAATACTTGTAAATGTTGTTAGGTATTTATGATTATAACTTATGTTATCAAAAAATCAAGTTCATTTCATAGCACAGGTGTCGATTATACCATACGATTTGTGCCATGAAAGTGCCAAGTATTTGTTGTACCAAGGTTATACAACATAAATCTAGATTAATCATTTAATAAGCAAAGTATTAAGAGTGAATAAGATAACAAATACAAAACATGTTAGTATCAAACATTAAAGTCCACGTTGAGTTTATACTAAACTTATTCTTACACCATTAGTGTAACTTTTTCACATTGACATGATAAACTTAGCTAAACATAATAAAAAAGAAAAACATAAATAAAGATAAGAACATAAATAAGATATAAGTTAACTAAGTAATTGAAAGGAAATGAGAAGCATAAACAAGAGATTAATATAAGCAAAACTTAAGCATTATAATAAAGAGAAAGCAAGAACATGATCTTGATCTGCAAACCAAGTTGCCTAAATATATGATACATGCCTCCTTTTATAGGCTAAAATTTAGAACTATTGATTTGATGACTAATTGTTGAGTGGGTGACCATATATTAACTTGGTGACAATCCTTATCTTCTTATCTGAATAAAATATCATTGATAACGTCATAATTTGAACATACTTAAATATAAAAGTTCTAAGAAATTGTCTCAGCTTTCCAGGAAAAAAAAATTAAGGTCATTTGGACTTCTAAAACTCGAGATATAGGTTAGACACTAAATAATGTCTCGGCTGTAGAATAGATTTGGACTTCTCCATTGTTGCTAAGATTTGAACTTCCAAACAGCAGAATTGAGTCTTACCTTCCTATGAATGTTTCAGGATTGTGTCTTAGCTTTTCATCCATATAAAACAGACCTAAATATAAGATCTACAACTCCAGATATGACTCAATGACCAAACAGTGTTTCAATTTGGGTTAAACTAGTACCCTTTTTCCTATATTTAGCCCTCTCTTTGTCCTTTCAATTTTAGTACTTAAACTCATCAAATAATTTTTTGATTTATGTGATAAGCCTGTATTTAAGATAAATATTTACCATAAATTAAAATTATCTTATATTATTAGATATGTTATTATAAAACATGCTCTAGTTAAGGAGTTATTGATGCTTCAAGTGCAAAATGATGATTTAAAACTTTGATTAAAAAAAATACACTTTTAAGTCGTAATCAAATACATTCTAGCCAACGGTGAAGGCCCTTTTAGCTCTATGATTAGTACATAAACGTGTATTTCTATCAAGGTTTTATATCATCATTTTGCACTTGAAATATCAATAACTCCTTAACTAAAACATGTTTTATAAATCTAATACCAAAAGGTACCTTTAATTTATCGTAAATGTTCATCCTAAATACAAACCTATCATATAAATAAAAGTATTGATGGATGAGTTGAAGTATTAAAATTGAAAGGACAAAGAGATGGCCAAACTTAGAAAAGAGATGCTAGTGTAGTTCAAACTGGAACACTGCTCGGTAATTGGGTCATATCTTGAGCTGTAGATCTCGGATCTAGGTCTACTTTATATGGATGGAAAGGTAAGACATAGACCTACAACTCTAATGAAGTTTAAGATTTAAAAAAGCCATTTTCAAGTCCAGATTATAGCAACAACAAAGAAGTTCGAATCTGTCCTATAGCCTAGACATTATTCAGTGTTCAACCTATATCTTGAGTTTTGGAAGTCCAAATGATCTTAATTTTTTTCCTTATTTTTTTTTTCTAGAAAGCTGAGACAATTTTCTAAAACTTTTGTGTCTGGTTCAAATTCTGACGTTATGAATGATGTTTTATTCAGACAAGAGAATATAAGGATTGTCACAAAGTCAAGAGTTGGCCACCCACTCATCAATTAGTCATCAAATCAATAGTCTCAATTTTGCCCTATAAAAGAAGGCATTTGCCATGCATTTAGACATCTTGGTTTCTAGATTAAGATCATGCTCTTGCTTTCTCTCTTTGTATTTTTGTAATGCTTAAATTTTGCTTTCATTAATATCTTATTTATACCTTTCATTTCCTTTCCTTTACTTAACTTTTATCTTATTTATGTTCTTATATTGTTTATTTATATTTCTCTCTTTATTATGTTTAACTAATTTTATTATGTAAAGCTGAAAAGGTTACACTAATGGTGTAAAAATAAGTATATTATAAACTCAATATGGACTTTAATGTATAACACTAACATGTTTTGTATTTGTTATCTTGTTCACTCTTTAATACTTTGCTTGTTAAATAACTAATCTAGATTTATGTTGTATAACACTTGGTATAACAAATGCTTGGCACTTTCATAGCACAAACCGTATGGTATAACTGACACTTGTGCTATGAAAGAAACTTGATTTGTTGTTAAAAATCAGTTATAATTATGAATACCTTACCACATTCACAAGTATTAGCATTAGTTGAATAAGATAACTAATATAATCATGTTAACAATTTATAATTTGATTGAAACCTTCTTTGTGTGTGGTTTCCATTTGAATAAAAAGAGTACATATTATACTTGTTTGAAATACCATTAATGGATCCTCTAACCTTGATATTTATTTTTATATTTGATCCTCATATTGATCTTCCATCTCAAAGTTCTCATCAACTTCTTTATTATTATTATTATTATTATTATTAGTAGTAGTAGTAGTACTATTATTATTACTACTATTACTATTACTATTACTATTACTATTATAATAATAATTATTATTATTCTTGTTATTGTTGTTGTTGTATTATTGTTGTTTATAATTTATACAATTAACATCACTGTGATTCGTGATTGTGCATCAAAAGTATCATTAAATCTCTTATTTTATATATGTATTTATTGTTTTTATTTAGGTTTTTTATAATAATTGATGTGCTTTTTAGTAATGAAGTTTCATTTAATATTTCAACAGGTTTTTGGAGCTTAAAGAGATTATGTCAGAAAATTTAATGTTGGAATTCAGAACAAAAAATTAAAGAGAAATTTAGTTGAAGTTTGAAGCAAATCTTGATTCAAATAAGTGCTCTAAATTTTCCCTAAAAAATCATTTCTATTCCAATCCTAGAAAATATTATCATATGATCTATTTCAGACCCAAACTTGCTTTATATTTTGTGCAAACTTCAACCATCAAACACTCAAGGTTTCAATGTCAATCTTAGCCCAAATAATAGGTACATTTGTATCCATATATGATGCTTAAATTCAACCCCAAATCAGCCTTCAAATAAGCCCAAGCACAATCTATGATCTTACATGTCCACACAATAAATAATAATTGATTTATTTTAGGTAATTCATTAATGCAATAGGGTAAGCTCATAAAAGAGGAAAAAAAATGTGCACCAACGTGGTTTCCAAACTGGCCTGATTTGATTTTTCAGAATACCTTTCTGTGTTTTGCCCATAATTTTTGACTCAGGTGTCCAAATGAGTTGTTCTTCAATCTTCAATGATTTGGAAAGGTGATATAATTTCCTATAAATATGTCTCCAATAGACATCTCCAAAAATGGCTTCTAGGAGGGTCTAAATTGCTGTCCAAAGTTAGCATCATATTTGTGTTTGAATTTTTACTGAAATTGTGTTGTGTTCTTCTTTGTAGATTTTAGTTCTTTAGGTTATAAAACTTATTAGTTCAATTTGATTCAAGTTATATCATGTTTATTAAAGTGTTTTTATATATAATCATGGTTGGTTAATCTTTTTCTTGGATCCAAATCAAGGATGATGGTGGTTGAGGTGAGTTCTTTAAGATATGAATGAATCTTAATGTTTATCTTCTCATTTTCTTCATGAATGTTTTATTATTGCAAAGAAATTTTAGAAATCATTTAGGTAATGTTATAAACTTGAATTTTTATGCATAAACTTTAGTTTTGGTATAGAGATTGCTTGATTCAATGTCTTACTTAATATGAAAGTACTTCTTCATTTTTAAGCAATAATCAATCTTTATCTTTTTAAACTTCATTGTAATACCTTCCGATCTAATATCACCATCATTGATATTAGGTTGAGTTATCTTATATAACTTGAAAGAATCACCAATACATCACCATTAAAATTGATTTGGACTAAGACTTACTTTTTCTTGTCATTTAAAATCTATTTACACGTTTGCATATTTGAAAGAAATCCTTTAATTATTTTCAACCAACTTATTGTTAATTTAATTTCTCTTAAGTTTTTTTTATTACCTAGCTTAATTTTCAGATCTAACCCTCTGTGAATATGACCTTGATCTTACCGAGTTAATTGCTACATCGTGCACTCGTGCACTTGCGAGTTAAAACAAGCCGATCATAAAAAGCGGTCAAGTAGTTCAACCTCGGTCTTGCCAGGTTATTTATCACTTCAACACTCCTGCACTTGGGAGAAGACATTCATCTTTTAGTTCTGTCACTCTACTTCAAAGAAATTAGGGCACGGACCCAAAGAAACTGATTGTTTAACTTTCCTTTTGCTATTAGGGACTCAAAGGAAAGTTGATATATATATGTCAGGTCTCGTCTGGGTTCGCTTGGGTCGACCAGCTTTGATCAGTTTTTTGCTTATTTTGGTCTTTACCTTACCTGAACCGGTCCAGCCACTAGGTCTCAGGTCGACCTGCCGGGCCAACCTGGGTTTAATAACTATGGATATAACAATGAGAAAGAAATCATAAGTGGAGATATTCTTACCACTTAGGGTAGGTCATGAATTTTATATTATCTCTCTTTTTTGTGTTTGTCTTTTTCTTCAAAGTGAGGTTAAATAGTTACTATTAGAATATCACTAGTTATTCTCTAACTACTATAAAATTTCCACATGTCTTTAGCCCAACATTAATTAATACTTAAAAATGCATTTTTATCAAGGTTTTATATTATCATTTTGCATTTGAAGTATCAATAACTCCTTAACTAAAACATGTTTTATAATAACATATCTAATAATATAAGATACCTTTAATTTATAGTAAATGTTCATTTTAAATACAGGCCTATCACATAAATGAAAGAATTGATTGATGAGTTTAAGAACTGAAATTGAAAGGATAAAGAGATGGCCAAACTTAGAAAAGAGGTGTTGGTGTAGTCCAAACCGGAACACTGTTTGGTAATTGGGTCATATCTCGAGCTGTAGATCTCGAATTCAAGGCTACTTTATATGGATGGAAAGGTAAAACATAGG
>NW_011501161.1:47284-55702 GCF_000495115.2 Populus euphratica
TAGTAGTAGTAGTAGTAGTAGTAGTAGTAGTAGTAGTAGTAGTAGTAGTAGTAGTAGTAGTAGTAGTAGTAGTAGTAGTAGTAGTAGTAGTAGTAGTAGTAGTAGTAGTAGTAGTAGTAGTAGTAGTAGTAGTAGTAGTAGTAGTAGTAGTAGTAGTAGTAGTAGTAGTAGTAGTAGTAGTAATAATAATAATAATAAAGAAAGAGAAGAAGAAGAAGATGATGAGAACTTTGAGATGGAATATTAATGTAACGATTAAACAATGATAATAACAAATGTCAAGGTTAGAGGTTCCACTAATGGTATATCAAACAAGTATAGTATAAACTCTTATTATTGAATTGGAAACCACACACAAAGGAGGTTCCAATCAGATTATATATTGTTAACATGATTACATTAGTCATCTTATTCAATTAATGCTAATACTTGTAAATCTCGTCAAGCATTCATGATTATAACTTATGTTAACAACAAATCAAGTTCCTTTCATAGCTCAGGTGTCGGTTATACCATACATTATGGGCTATGAAAGTGCCAAGCATTTGTTGTACCAAGTGTTATACAACATAAATCAAGATTAGTCATTTAACAAGCAAAGTATTAAAGAGTGAACAAGATAGCAAATATAAAACATGTTAGTATCAAACATTAAAGTCCATATTAAGTTTACATTATACTTATTCTTACACCATTAGTGTAACCTTTTCACCTTGACATAATTAACTTAGCTAGACATAATGAAAGAAAGCAAAATAGATAAACAAAATAAGAACATAAAAGTTAACTAAGTAAAGGAAAGGAAATGAAAGGCATAAACTTAATATTAATGAAAACAAAGCATAAAAAATACAAAGAGAGAAAGGAAGAGCATGATCTTGATCTGGAAATCAAGATGCCTAAATGCATGGCAAATGCCTCCTTTTATAGGCCAAAAATGGGAACTATTGATTTGATGACTAATTGATAAGTGGGTGACCAACTTTTGACTTGGTGACAATCCTTATCTTCTCTTGTCTGCCCAAAACGTCATTGATAACGTCAAAATTGGAGCCAGTTGTAAACATGAAAGTTGTAGGCAATTGTCTCAGCTTTCTTGTGTAAAAATTTCAGCTCATTTGGACTTCTAGAACTCCAGATATGGCCAAAATACCGAATAGTGCTCGGGCTGGAAGACAGATTCGGGCTTCTTTGTTGTTGCTACAATTTGGACTTGATAATGGCCTTTTTAGATCTTGGGCTCCATATGAAAGTTGTAGGCCTATGTCTTACCTTTCCATCCATATAAATTGGACCTAAATCTGAGATCTGTAGCTCCAGATATGACCCAATTACCGAACAGTGTTCCGGTTTGGATTGCACCGACATCTCTTTTCTAAGTTTGGCCATCTCTTTATCCTTGCAATTTAAGTTCTTCAAGTCATCAATCAATCCTTTCATTTATGTGATAGGCCTGCATTAAAAATAGACATTTACCATAAATTATAGGTATCTTATATTATTAGATACATTATTATAAAACATATTTTAGTTAAGGAGTTATTGATACTTCAAGTGCAAAATGATGATATAAAACCATGATAAAAATGCACTTTTAAGTACTAATCACACCCCCCAACCAGCTTATTACTAGTCCCTAGTAATCAAAGCGTTAAAATAGAAAACAAATTTGCAAATTTCACAAAGCAAGGTATTCATCATTTAACTTCCATTAGTCTATCCAGATAAACAAACTCTCATTAAATTTATATATCTGCTCAATACCTCTTAACAAGATATTAATAAACCTTTCTTTTGTGCTCAATGTATCAACACATAATTATGGGGCTTTTCTTGGAAGAAAACAAAATTTTTGTTCTAATGTTTAAGGTTAACTTCCTTGGGTTGGGATTACTATTTTTGTCTTTTTTTTTTTTTTTAACTCTATATACATATACTTTAAAAACATCATGCATCTTTAACCCATGTAATGAGCTTTCAGCTAATGACTCCCAGACCAGTTGGTCTTAGGGCATTAGGTGTTAAGACACCCCTACGAGCTTAGTAACTCGGGTCGCAGATACTGATATGTAGATAGTGCAATGTTTGATTCCCTTAAGCTTTTCTCCTCAACCCATGTAACAAGCGTTGGGCCAATAGCTCCCAAGTCAGTTGACTTTAGGGTATTAGGTGTTAAAACACCCCTTCGGGCTTAATTGCTTAGGTTAGGGAGGCTACGAAACCAAACTTATCTACATTTTTATTATCATCATTTTTTTTTCTTTTTTTCTTTTTTTTTTTTTTTTTTTTTTTTTTTTTTTTTTTTTTTTTTTTTTTTTTTTTTTTTTTCTTTTTAATTATATACAATCCCTTTCCCTTAGTTGTTACCTTTAACAAAAGAACATAAATAATGTAATAATCCAATATGCAACCCACAATCATATGTTAAAGTGTGTGTGTGTAAATTAAGGTTTAAAAATACATGTTAAATAAGTATATGAGCAGAATTAAGTGGTAACAATACGAGAGTTTGTAAACCTGAATATTTCAGGAAGTATTATAATAGACCTTGTTAAGAATGGTTACTAAGATGCGTCTCAAGAGTCACTTTAACAAAAGAACTCCTTTACTCTGCCATCCTAGTAACAACAATTATGCACATGCTTTATGAAATGAAAAACAATTTTTTTTTTATCAACTACTACCCTCTCCCCCCAACCAAAACGAGACATTGTCCTCAATGTTCTAAGGTAGAAAGATAGAGTATAGAAGATATCACCTGAAATAACGAACACTGACAAACCTGAAACACACTGAAACAAATATAAGAAACAACAAAACACAATAATAAAACCAAGCATGTGTATGTACAGGTAGTTGTGATTGTGGCTCACATCTTCCCTTGGTTTTACGTCCAAGAACGGCTTAAACGCCCTCTATGGGTCGGGGATAGGCTTCCCATCCAGTTTTCTTAAAAACTGGCAAACAGGGTCTTTTTTAGTCAGATTCCCAAGACTAAGTCTATCATGTTCTTTATGAAATAGTGGCCATAAATCATGAATTGCACGATGCACATCTCCACTAGGATGCGTCTCAAGAGTCAATAGAAGATTATCTAAAGACTCCTTACTCAGGCCATCCTTAATGAATTGTATTTTATCTTCACGGTTTATAGATACCATTCCTAAAGAACGACATTGTGTATTACAAGTCCATCTAGCACATCGATGACAGACATCCAGTCGTTTTGCACGACGCTTCTTTGCAAAAGTGCTTTTACCTGTTCCAGGCATGTGTGAAATGAAGTTAGAGGACTCACCTGATAATCGGACCTTTGCTTCAATCAACCAGCGAATATCTTCAGGAATTCCATGATTCATTAACAATCTCAATCTTGCACATCTAGCACGGTAAATTTTTGTAATCGCATTCTGAGGCAGAGCGGGAAAATACTTTTTCAATTTTTCAAGATTAGTGTCCATTTTCAAATGAGAATTGGAAGAGAGATTCAAAGAATTGCACAAATATATACACAAATATCAGTTATTGTGGGAAACTGAAAGAACCAACTTAAGTCATGGAGTACAGTTCTCCGCCATTTGACTGGGGTGAGAGAAACTAGCAAAAAAAATCACTCAAAAAGAAACACAAAAACAATGTGAGAAAAACAAAATAATCAACCTTTATCTACAAGATCATTCCAACCAGTTGATTCATTTTCACTAGGAAAATTATCAAAGTAAGCTTTCAAACGATGTCTATTTTCCTTAAAATCATTGTCATTCATTGAATTCTCAATATCACAGGCCCCATAAGGATTGCTCCATCTTGATCTTAGCTCTTTAGGCAATGTATAGAGTTGAGAATTATAAAACAAAACTTTTTGACTAGTATCAACGTTTTGACAATTCTCACAAGTTTTGCAGAATGCATGCGTGTCCTTGAACATGGTGGGCCAATAAAATCCATTTTGAAAGATTTTTGCAGCTGTCTTTTTTGACGAGAAATAGCTTCCACATGCTTTAGAATGACAAAGTTTAATGACACTACTTACCTCATTGTCGGGAATGAATCTTTGAAGTATTTGATTAGGATAATATTTGAATAAGTTAGGGTCATCACAATAAAAGCTTTTCACTTCGTTCAAAAACTTTTCTTTGTCTTAGGTACTCCAATTAGCTGGCAAATCTCCTAAAGCAAGAAAATTCATATTTTTATCATACCAAGGCATTGGACTAAGAGAAAGTAATGATTCGTTAGGAAAGTAATCATCGATTGGTGTGATGTCAGATGTTAAATCTCTTGTCACTATTGACAAAAGATTCGCATCAACATTTTCGGTGCGTTTTTCATCCATGATTTCTTCCTCATAATAAATCATTTGCAAATCTTCAGATTCATCCAACTCATTTTTACTTAAAGTAGATTCAAGTTGATCATAAACTAATTCATCAATATGATCTACTTCTTGTAAATCATTATCATCTCCAGGTTGCTTGTAAATGTTGAAAATATTCATCTCTAATGTCATGTTTCCAAATGATAGCTTCATCAGTCCATTCCTACAATTAATCAATGCATTAGAAGTTGCAAGAAATGGACGTCCTAAAATAACAGGAAATGAATTACATGCTTCAACAGGTTTTGTGTCCAAGACAATAAAATCCACAGGATAAATGAATTTATCGACTTGTACTAACACATCTGCAATTATTCCTCTAGGCACTTTTACAGATCTATCGGCAAGTAAAAGAGATATAGAAGTTGGTTTTAACTCACCTAGATTGAGACTTTGAAAAACTAAATATGGAAGTAAATTCACACTAGCTCCAAGATCAAGTAAAGCTCTTTCAATTTTATGTTCTCCAATAAAGCAAGAAATTGTAGGACAACCAGGGTCTTTATATTTCAAAGCATTATTATTTTAAAGAATAGCACATACTTGTTCGGCTAGAAAGGCTTTCTTTTTCACATTCAGTTTTCTCTTCACAGTGCATAGATCTTTCAAAAATTTAGCATAGGAAGGAACTTGTTTAATAGCATCCAGCAAAGGTATATTGATCCTTACCTATTTGAAAATTTCAAAAATTTCAGAGTTGTGATTGACTTTCCTTTGTTTGGTCATGGCTTGAGGAAATGGAAGTGCTGGCAGAGAATCAGTCTTTTCTTTGTAATTTTCAGATTCAACTCCTTCCTTACCCTCAGAGATTGACTCATCATCTTTCTTATAAGGTTCAAGAGAGGGTTTTTCAATAACCTTACCACTGCACAGAGTAGTGACTGATTTGACTTGATCCATGTGGTGACTTCTGGAACTACTTGCATTTGCATTGTATTGCCCCTTGGGATTTTGTTGTGGTTGAGATGGAAACTTACCTTTCTCTTAGAAACTGAGAGCAGATGTTAATTTTGCAAGAGTGTCTTTAAAATTTGTTATGCTTTGAGCAACTTGAGTATTGATTGTCTCTTGCTTTTCAATGAATGTATGCAATGTTTCCTCAAGATTTCTTCTAAGAGGTGGAGCATAAGAAGGTGCATATCCATGAGAATTTTGGAAATTGTTGTGTGCTTGAAACGGTGGTTGTGAAGTTTATGCATTGTTGTTCTCACTCTTCCAACTGAAATTTGGGTGATTTCTCCAACCAGGGTTGTATGTTTGTGAGTATGGGTTGTGGTTGGCCCTTTGGAAACTGTTTAAAGCATGGGCTTGTTCATGGAGACATTCCTTAAAAGAAGGCAAGGTTGGACAATCATTGGTTGAGTGTTCATTTGTTTCACAGATTTGACACACAATGTTCTCAACAGATTTTAATTGACCACTCTTTTTCAATTCTAGTACCTCGACTTTTCTAGCTAAAGATGCAAACTTGGCTTGAAGGTCATGATCTTCCCTAAGGTTGTACATACCTCCACTAGATGTATGAGGTTGAGTTTTACTCGGTGCCTCATAAGTATCCGCGATGTCCCAATTTTGAGCATTTTCAGCTAACAAGTCTAAGTACTTGATTAGTACTTAAAAGTGCATTTTTATCATGGTTTTATATCATCATTTTGCACTTGAAGTATCAATAACTCCTTAACCAAAGCATGTTTTATATTCCTTAACTAAAATATATTTTATAATAATGTATCTAATAATATAAGATACCTATAATTTGTGGTAAATGTCTATTTTTAATGCAGGTCTATCACATAAATGAAAGGATTGATTGATGACTTGAAGAACTTAAATTGCAAGGATAAAGAGATGGCCAAACTTAGAAAAGAGATGTCGGTGCAATCCAAACCGGAACACTGTTCGGTAATTGGGTCATATCTAGAGCTATATATCTCAGATTTAGGTCCAATTTATATGGATGGAAAGGTAAGACATAGGCCTACAACTTTCATATGGAGCCCAAGATCTAAAAAGGCCATTATCAAGTCCAAATTGTAGCAACAACAAAGAAGCCCGAATCTGTCTTCCAGCCCGAGCACTGTTCGGTATTTTGGCCATATCTGGAGTTCTAGAAGTCCAAATGAGCTGAATTGTTTACACAAGAAAGCTGAGACAATTGCCTACAACTTTCATGTTTGCAACTGGCTCCAATTTGGACGTTATCAATGACGTTTTAGGCAGACAAGAAAAGATAAGGATTGTCACCAAGTCAAAAGTTGGCCACCCACTTATCAATTAGTCATCAAATCAATAGTTCCCAATTTTGGCCTATAAAAGGAGGCATTTGCTATTCATTTAGGCATCTTGGTTTCCAGATCAAGATCATGCTCTTCCTTTCTCTCTTTGTATTTTTTGTAATGTTTATGCTTTGCTTTCATTAATATCAAGTTTATGCCTTTCATTTCCTTTCTTTTACTTAGTTAACTTTTATGTTCTTATTTTGTTTATCTATTTTGCTTTCTTTCATTATGTCTAGCTAAGTTAGTTATGTCAAGGTAAAAAGGTTACACTAATGGTGTAAGAATAAGTATAATGTAAACTTAATATGGACTTTAATGTTGATACTAACATGTTTTATATTTGTTATCTTGTTCACTCTTTAATACTTTGCTTGTTAAATGACTAATCTTGATTTATGTTGTATAACACTTGGTACAACAAATGCTTGGCACTTTCATAGCCCATAATGTATGGTATAACTGACACCTGAGCTATGAAAGGAACTTGATTTGTTGTTAACATAAGTTATAATCATGAATGCTTGACGAGATTTACACGTATTAGCATTAATTGAATAAGATGACTAATGTAATCATGTTAACAATATATAATCTGATTGGAACCTCCTTTGTGTGTGGTTTCCAGTTCAATAATAAGAGTTTATACTATACTTGTTTGATATACCATTAGTGGAACCTCTAACCTTGACATTTGTTATTATTACTGTTTAATCCTTACATTAATTTTTCATCTCCAAGTTCTCATCATCTTCTTCTTCTTCTCTTTCTTTATTATTATTATTACTATTACTATTATTATTATTATTATTATTATTATTATTATTATTATTATTATTATTATTACTATTATTATTATTATTATTATTATTGTTATTGTTATTATTATTATTCTTGTTGTTGTTGTTGTTATTGTTATTGTTGTTGTATTATTGTTATTTATAATTTGTACAATTAACCTCCCTGTGGTTCGACCCCGGTCTTGCCGGGTTATTTATTACTTCGACACTCCTGCACTTGGGAGAAGACATCAACCTTTTAGTCGTGTCAGTACTCCATTGCTTCATCAGGTTCTTTATCTTCAAAAGTTCCATTGCACATCAATTCAACCATTTGCCTATCTTTAGGTGTTAACCCTTCATAGAAATGTGAAACCAATCTCCATGTTTCAAAACCATGATGAGGGCAAGTACTAAGCAAGTCTCGATACCTATCCCAACATTGGTAAAATGTTTCTCCTGGTTTTTGAGTGAAAGTGATGATTTGTCTCTTGAAAGAGTTTGTTCTATGAGATGGGAAAAACTTCTTCAAAAACTGTTGTTGCATTTCATCCCAAGCACGAATGGATCCTGGTCTTAAATTTTGTAGCCATGTTTTAGCTTTATCTTTTAATGAAAAAGGAAAAAGCTTTAATCTGATGGTGTTCATGCTACAATTTAAATTATTATATGTGTTGCAAACCTCTTCAAATTCCCTTAAATGCAAGTATGGATTTTCTAAATCTAAGCCATGAAAAGAAGGTAAAAGTTGAATAATATCTGGTTTAAAATTAAAATGAGATGCATCAGGAAGAAACACTATGCATGATGGTGTACTTGTTCTTGTGGGATTCATGTGGTCTCTAAGTATTCTACCACGATTATTCTCATTATGAAGTGATTGATTATCTTCTTCGGCCATATTTTCTGAAAATGATGAGGATACCCTACAAAGTCTACCACTTGATGTACGTGACCACACTCTCATGCACGTGTAGAAATAGAA
>NW_011501175.1:0-15842 GCF_000495115.2 Populus euphratica
ATAAATAAACCATATAAAAATATAAATATATCCTTTAGGTAGTTCGATGAGCTCAATTTTTTTTTAGGGCTAAAAACACCACTATTATAATTCAGTCATTGACGCCTGTTATACAATAATTTGGCCACAGGGCTTAGATTCTGTCAATGTATTTGAGTACTCAATAGTGATCAGTAGCTCAACACTTAGGGCTCACATGGCAATGGCATTCCTTTTTAAAAATAAAAAGTTTTCACAGGTGTCTCCCATATACTGTAGAACAGCTTCATTTTCCTGTGATGTACTTTGATGTTGCAACGAAATATGTGAGGTGTCATCTCTAACCTACAAAAAATACTGACTTATTATGCAATAGTAAATTATTACAAATTGTATTGTGAAAAAATATTTTTAAAAGGCATTCAAATGTAATTAAAAAAACAAAATTACTTATAATCTTAACTAAATTTATTTAAAATGTATTTTTTAAAAAACATAATAAGATACTTACTGGAAATCTATACATGTTTTTTTTTTAAATTAATGCTAAATATATTTAAAAAAAGCATTATGAAAATTTCATAAAATATTTATTTTCTGATTAAATTTTAGAATACATTGAGGACTAAGCTAACAATTTTTTTTTTAAAATATAAATATTTTCAGTGAATATCCAGATAACACTAAAATGTCACTTCTTTTTATATAGACAATCACCCACACAAACATTAAATATAATAGTATATGATAATGAAATATATACCAGATATTAGACAAAGTTAATGACTTAGATAATTAATGAATCTTAAGGTTCTAAATCTAAGGACATAAACTTCTTAAATTAAGTTTATTGCTGTGATGATATCTCATTAATTTCTATTTTTTAAGAATAATATCTTATAAATTTTTGGATTTTATATTCTCTTATGAATGACACATTTTTAGACAACAATAAACTTTGATATTAAATTTAGTCACCACCATCAATAAAATATATTTCGTATGCAATTGATAGTTTTACGATTGTAATTTTTGACATGTAAATTAGCAATGCAAAATATTTAACACTAATAATGTACAATTTTTTTTCTATTACAAGAATAAATATTAATTTAGTAAACAATCTCTTTTCTCAATTAAGCTTTTTTCCTTTTATAAAAACGTTTGCATGATAAATGTTAGAAAATAGGTATATTTATGATTTAAAATGTACAAATTTACTAAATAAAAAAAGAATATAAAGATTTTAATTATCAAAGCAACCTGAGAGTTTATTTCTAGTATGGTATTAAAATGTAATGATGCATCATGTTGAAGTGTGCTATCATGTCACCATACATAATAGCATATGGCCGTTTGGGATGGTTGTATAGTTTTTCATAAAGTTTTGATTTTTTTTTTAAAAAAATTTTAAATTTTTTTAAATTTTTTAATTCTAAAAATAAAAAAACATTTTAATATATTTCGAAACAAAAATTATTCTAAAAACCAATTACTACCAAACAAGCCGTAGTCTCACCACCACCAGTACCCTTAATTATGTAACTGTACCCAAGGCCTTCATGCGCCGCTCGATAATCTAATCCATTGAACATTGGCCTGAGATTGTGTGGCAACTTCAATGTTTTTTTTTTTTTTTTGGAGAAGGGCCTCGAATGCCGATGCCTTTGTATCCTATCTGAATATCCCTAGTTTGTCTACATTCATCTCTTCAACTATCCTCAAGAGATAGTCTTCATCAATGACACGACTAAAAGGTTGATGTCTTCTCCCAAGTGCAGGAGTGTCGAAGTAATAAATAACCCGGCAAGACCGGGGTCGAACCACAGGGAGGTTAATTGTACAAATTATAAATAACAATAATACAACAACAATAACAATAATAATAATAACAATAAGACCGGGGTCGAACCACAGGGAGGTTAATTGTACAAATTATAAACAACAATTATAAACAACAATAATAGTAATAACGATAACAATAATAATAATAATAATAATAATAATAATAATAATAATAATAATAATAATAATAATAAAGAAAGAGAAGAAGAAGAAGATGATAAGAACTTGGAGATGGAAAATTAATGTAAGGATTAAACAATAATAATAACAAATGTCAAGGTTAGAGGTTCCACTAATGGTATGTCAAACAAGTATAGTATAAACTCTTATTATTCAATTGGAAACCACACACAAAGGAGGTTCCAATGAGATTATAGATTGTTAACATGATTACATTAGTCATCTTATTCGATTAATGCTAGTACTTGTAAATCTCGTCAAGCATTCATGATTATAACTTATGTTAACAACAAATCAAGTTCCTTTCATAGCTCAGGTGTCGGTTATACCATACATTATGGGCTATGAAAGTACCAAGCATTTGTTGTACCAAGTGTTATACAACATAAATCAAGATTAGTCATTTAACAAGCAAAGTATTAAAGAGTGAACAAGATAACAAATATAAAACATGTTAGTATCAAGTATTAAAGTCCATATTAAGTTTACATTATACTTATTCTTACACCATTAGTGTAACCTTTTCACCTTGACATAATTAACTTAGCTAGACATAATGAAAGAAAGAAAAATAGATAAACAAAATAAGAACATAAAAGTTAACTAAGTAAAGGAAAGGAAATGAAAGGCATAAACTTAATATTAATGAAAACAAAACATAAAAAATACAAAGAGAGAAAGGAAGAGCATGATCTTGATCTGGAAACCAAGATGCCTAAATGCATGGCAAATGC
Source organism: Populus euphratica (assembly GCF_000495115.2). Lineage (NCBI taxonomy): Eukaryota > Viridiplantae > Streptophyta > Magnoliopsida > Malpighiales > Salicaceae > Populus > Populus euphratica. Next base: position 2,739 of record NW_011501175.1, read on the forward strand.
CTCCTTTTATAGGCCAAAATTGGGAACTATTGATTTGATGACTAATTGATAAGTGGGTGGCCAACTTTTGACTTGGTGACAATCCTTATCTTCTCTTGTCTGCCCAAAAAGTCATTGATAACGTCAAAAATGGAGCCAGTTGCAAACATGAAAGTTGTGTGCAATTGTCTCAGCTTTCTTGTGTAAAAAATTCAGCTCATTTGGACTTCTAGAACTCCAGATATGGCCAAAATACCAAACAGTGCTCGGGCTGGAAGACAGATTCGGGCTTCTTTGTTGTTGCTACAATTTGGACTTGATAATGGCCTTTTTAGATCTTGGGCTCCATATGAAAGTTGTAGGCCTATGTCTTACCTTTCCATCCATATAAATTGGACCTAAATCTGAGATCTGTAGCTCCAGATATGACCCAATTACCGAACAGTGTTCCGGTTTGGATTGCACCGACATCTCTTTTCTAAGTTTGGCCATCTCTTTATCCTTGCAATTTAAGTTCTTCAAGTCATCAATCAATCCTTTCATTTATGTGATAGGCCTGCATTAAAAATAGACATTTACCACAAATTAAAGGTATCTTATATTATTAGATATATTATTATAAAACATGCTTTGGTTAAGGAGTTATTGATACTTCACGTGCAAAATGATGATATAAAACCATGATAAAAATGCACTTTTAAGTACTAATCACACCCCTCAACCAGCTTATTACTAGTCCCTAGTAATCAAAGCGTTAAAATAATTTATAAATTTCACAAAGCAAGGTATTCATCATTTAACTTCCATTAATCTATCCAGATAAACAAACTCTCATTAAATGTATATATCTGCTCAATACCTCTTAACAAGATATTAATAAACCTTTCTTTTGTGCTCAATGTATCAACACATAATTATGGGGCTTTTCTTGGAAGAGAACAAAATTTTTGTTCTAATGTTTAAGGTTAACTTCCTTGGGTTGGGATTACTATTTTTGTCTTTTTTTTTTTAACTCTATATATTTTTTTTTTTTTTTTTTTTTTTTTTTTTTTTTTTAACTCTATATACATATACTTTAAAAACATCATGCATCTTTAACCCATGTAACGAGCTTTCAGCTAATGACTCCCAGACCAGTTGGTCTTAGGGCATTAGGTGTTAAGACACCCCTACGAGCTTAGTAACTCGGGTCGCAGATACTGATATGTAGATAGTGCAATGTTTGATTCCCTTAAGCTTTTCTCCTCAACCCATGTAACAAGCGTTGGGCCAATAGCTCCCAAGTCAGTTGACTTTAGGGTATTAGGTGTTAAAACACCCCTTCGGGCTTAATTGCTTAGGTTAGGGAGGCTACGAAATCAAACTTATCTACATTTTTATTATCATCATTTTTTTTTCTTCTTTTTTTTCTTTGTTTTTCTTTCTTTTTTTTCATGTTTTTTTTTTTAATTATATACAATCCCTTTCCCTTAGTTGTTACCTTTAACAAAAGAACATAAATAATGTAATAATCCAATATGCAACCCACAATCATATGTTAAAGTGTGTGTGTGTAAATTAAGGTTTAAAAATACATGTTAAATAAGTATATGAGCAGAATTAAGTGGTAACAATACGAGAGTTTGTAAACCTGAATATTTCAGGAAGTATTATAATAGACCTTGTTAAGAATGGTTACTAAGATGCGTCTCAAGAGTCACTTTAACAAAAGAACTCCTTTACTCTGCCATCCTAGTAACAACAATTATGCACATGCTTTATGAAATGAAAAACAATTTTTTTTTGTTTTTTTATCAACTACTACCCTCTCCCCCCAACCAAAACGAGACATTGTCCTCAATGTTCTAAGGTAGAAAGATAGAGTATAAAAGATATCACCTGAAATAACGAACACTGACAAAACCTGAAACACACTGAAACAAAAATAAGAAATAACAAAACATAATAATAAAACCAAAAGACACAAAAATTCACAAATGAAGGCTCAAATCCAATTTAAGCTTTTTACGGCTTCCCGTAGATGACCAATTTATGCGACTCATGGAAGGATCAATCACAGGAATGAAAGATTGTAGTTGGTCAATCAATTGTTCAGCAGTAGTAGCAGAGATTATGATTTGTCGTGCAGAAGATGTTACAAATTCCTGTTCCACAGCATGATCAAGAAAAGACAACAACTTATCATAATAACTATTAACATTTAACAAACCTATGGGTTTATGGTGAATGTGCAATTGAGCCCAAGAGGAAATGTGAAAGATCTCTTCCAATGTGCCTAGACCACCTGGTAAAGCAATGAAAGCATCAGCATGGTTAAACATTGCATTCATTCGAGCCGACATTGTGGAGACCTGAAGTTCCTCTCCAATTGTTTTTCCAATGATGTCCCCTTGTGCCAAAGCTTCAGGGACGACCCCTAAAACTTGACTACCTCCTAAAAATGCAGCTATTGACACACCTCCCATTAACCCAAGACTGCCTCCCCCATACACTAAATGAATCTTTCTCTCAGCTAGCACCTGACCAAGATGATTTGCTGATTCTAAAAACTCCTTTTCTTTCCCAGGACTAGATCCACCAAAAACACAGATATTTCTTATTTGATGACTTGAGGAACTTGCCATTTCTACACACTTCTGTATTTGTTGAATGTATGGGTTGAGTAGAAATGAAAGGAAGGAAAAGAGGGTTTTATAGATGAGAAATTAGAAAGGCAATCATAACATCTATATGTAGGCCAGCTGGAGTCTCACACTCTCTCTCTCTCTTTTTATTTATTTATTTATTTACTTTTGAAAAAAAGCATGTGTATGTACAGGTAGTTGTGATTGTGGCTCACATCTTCCCTTGGTTTTACGTCCAAGAACGGCTTAAACGCCCTCTATGGGTCGGGGATAGGCTTCCCATCCAGTTTTCTTAAAAACTGGCAAACAAGGTCTTTTTTAGTCAGATTCCCAAGACTAAGTCGATCATGTTCTTTATGAAATAGTGGCCATAAATCATGAATTGCACGATGCACATCTCCACTAGGATGCGTCTCAAGAGTCAATAGAAGATTATCTAAAGACTCCTTACTCAGGCCATCCTTAATGAATTGTATTTTATCTTCACGGTTTATAGATACCATTCCTAAAGAACGACATTGTGTATTACAAGTCCATCTAGCACATCGATGACAGACATCCAGTCGTTTTGCACGACGCTTCTTTGCAAAAGTGCTTTTACCTGTTCCAGGCATGTGTGAAATGAAGAAGTTAGAGGACTCACCTGATAATCGGACCTTTGCTTCAATCAACCAACGAATATCTTCAAGAATTCCATGATTCATTAATAATCTCAATCTTGCACATCTAGCACGGTAAATTTTTGTAATCGCATTCTGAGGCAGAGCGGGAAAATTCTTTTTCAATTTTTCAAGATTAGTGTCCATTTTCAAATGAGAATTGGAAGAGAGATTCAAAGAATTGCACAGATATATACACAGATATCAGTAATTGTGGGAAACTGAAAGAACCGACTTAAGTCACGGAGTACCGTTATCCGCCATTTGACCGGGGTGAAGAAACTTGCAAAAATCACTCAAAAAGAAACAAAAATAAAATAAAATAAAATCAATATTTATATAAGAAACAAAAATAAAGTAAAATAAAATAAAATAAAATCAATCTTTATATACAGGATCACCCAATTCAATAGAGTTATGTTCAACTGAAAAATTGTCAAAGTAAACTTTCAGACGATGTCCATTTACCTTGAAAACATTGCCATTCTTTGGATTCTCGATGTCATAGGCCCCATATGGATACACATGTTTCACAATAAAAGGACCACTCCATCTTGATCTTAATTTTCCAGGAAATAAATGCAGTCGAGAATTATAAAGCAAGACTTTTTGACCAACATTGAAGGTTTTTCTATGTATTTTCTTGTCATGAAATTCTTTTATTCTTGCTTTATGAATTCTTGAATTTTCATATGCATCATTTCTTATTTCCTCAAGCTCATTTATTTGTAATTTTCGCAGTTGACTAGCATCATCCAGATTTGAATTGAAAGCTTTAATAGCCCAATAAGCTTTATGTTCAAGTTCCACAGGCAAGTGACAAGGTTTTCCATAGACTAGTCTATAAGGTGACATACCTAATGATGTTTTATAAGCAGTTCGATAAGCCCAAAGTGCATCATTAAGTCTTAAAGACCAGTCTTTCCTATTAGGGTTCACTGTTTTCTCCAAAATATGTTTGATCTCCCTATTAGCAAGCTCTACTTGTCCACTTGTTTGAGGGTGATAAGGGGTGGCAACTTTGTGTGTGATTCCATATTTCTTCATTAAAGACTCAAATGGCTTGTTGCAGAAATGTGTTCCACCATCACTTATTATGGCTCGAGAGACTCCAAATCGACTCAAAATATTTTCTTTCAAAAACTTTATCACTGTTTTGTGATCATTGTTTCGACTTGGAATTGCCTCTATCCATTTTGAAACATAATCTACTACGACTAATATGTATAAGAAACCAAATGATGGAGGGAATGGGCCCATGAAATCTATACCCCAACAGTCAAACATCTCAATGACAATAATAGGGTTTAAAGGCATCATGTGACGTTTTGAAATAGATCCCAACTTTTGACAATTTTCACAAGACTTGCAGAATGCATGTGAGTCTTTGAACATGGTGGGCCAGTAAAATCCACTTTGTAAGATTTTTGCAGTTGTCTTTCTTGATGAGAAATGGCCCCCACATGCCTCAGAATGACAAAATTTAATGACACTACTTACCTCATTGTCAGTAATGCATCTTCAAAATATTTGATCAGGACAATATTTGAATAAATAAGGATCATCCCAATAAAAGTTCTTCACTTCGTTCAAAAACTTTCTTTTATCTTGGGTATTCCAATGAGCTGGCAATTGTCCTGAAACAAGAAAATTGACAATATTAGCAAACCAAGGCATTGTAGAGACAGAAAGTAAAGATTCATCAGGAAAGTAGTCATCGATTGGTGTGATGTCAGTTTTCGAATCTGTTGTCAATCTTGACAAGTGATCTGCGACAACATTTTCGCTGCCTTTCTTATCTTTGATTGTGATATCAAATTCTTGAAGTAATAAAATCCACCGCACCAATCTAGCCTTGGAATCTTTCTTAGAAAGAAGATATTTCAATGCCGCATGATCACTAAAAACAACAACAGGTGAGCCAACAAGATAAGATCTGAATTTTTCACATGCAAATACTACTGCAAGTAATTCTTTTTCAGTGGTGGTATAATTCATTTGAGCACTATTTAAAGTTTTACTTGCATAGTAAATTACATAAGGTTTCTTATCTTTTCTTTGTCCCAAAACAGCACCTACGGCATAATCACTAGCATCACACATTATTTCAAAAGGTAATGACCAATCGGGAGGTTGAATGATAGGAGCACAAGTAAGCAAGTTTTTAAGTTTAACAAAGGCTTCTTCACAATGTTCAGTCCATTCAAAAATAGTATCCTTTGTTAGAAGGTTACTTAAAGGCTTAGATATTACACTAAAATCTTTGATGAACCTTCTATAAAAACTAGCATGTCCCAGGAATGATCTAACATCTTTAAGAGATTTTGGTGTTGACAAGTTTGTAATTAACTCAATTTTAGATTTGTCAACCTCAATTCCTTTTGATGAAACAATGTGACCAAGTACAATGCCGTTTGTTACCATAAAATGACATTTTTCCCAATTCAGCACAAGATTCTTCTCTTCACACCTGGTTAAAACCTTTCCTAAATTAGTCAAACAATCATCAAATGAATCGCCAAAAACAGAAAAATCATCCATGAAAATCTCAAGAAAATGTTCAACCATATCGCTAAATATACTAAGCATGCATCTTTGAAATGTGGCTGGTGCATTACATAATCCAAAAGGCATCCTTCGATATGCAAAAGTACCAAATGGACATGTGAAAGTAGTCTTTTCTTGATCTTCCAATGCAATTTCAATTTGGTTGTAACCCGAATAGCCATCTAGGAAACAATAAAATTCATGACCTGCAACTCTTTCTAGGATTTGATCCATGAAAGGTAAAGGAAAATGATCTTTTCTAGTCATTGAATTGAGTTTCCTATAGTCAATGCACATGCGCCAACCAGTAACAGTTCTAGTGGGAATTAACTCATTGTTCTCATTTGTTATCACAGTAACTCCAGACTTCTTAGGTACAACTTGGGTAGGACTTACCCATTTGCTGTCAGAAATAGGATAAATGATTTCATTATCTAGAAGCTTAATGACTTCATTTTTCACTACTTCTTTCAGTCGTTTTGCACGACGCTTCTTTGCAAAAGTGCTTTTACCTGTTCCAGGCATGTGTGAAATGAAGTTAGAGGACTCACCTGATAATCGGATCTTTGCTTCAATCAACCAGCGAATATCTTCAAGAATTCCATGATTCATTAACAATCTCAATCTTGCACATCTAGCACGGTAAATTTTTGTGATCGCATTCTGAGGCAGAGTGGGAAAATACTTTTTCAATTTTTCAAGATTAGTGTCCATTTTCAAATGAGAATTAGAAGAGAGATTCAAAGAATTGCACAAATATATACACAAATATCAGTAATTGTGGGAAACTGAAAGAACCGGCTTAAGTCACGGAGTACCGTTCTCCGCCATTTGACCGGGGTGAGAGAAACTAGCAAAAATCACTCAAAAAGAAACACAAAAACAATGTGAGAAAAAAAAATCAACCTTTATCTACAAAATCATTCAAACCAGCTGATTCATTTTCACTAGGAAAATTATCAAAGTAAGCTTGATTCATTTTCAATCAACCTTTATCTACAAGATCATTCAAACCAGCTGATTCATTTTCACTAGGAAAATTATCAAAGTAAGCTTTCAAACGATGTCCATTTTCCTTAAAATCATTGTCATTCATTGAATTCTCAATATCACAGGCCCCATACGGATTGATCCATCTTGGTCTTAGCTCTCTAGGGACTGCATAGAGTTGAGAATCATAAAACAAAACTTTTTTACCAGTATCAATCTTTTGACAATTTTCACAAGTTTTGCAGAATGCATGCGTGTCCTTGAACATGGTGGGCCAATAAAATCCATTTTGAAAGATTTTTGCAATTGTCTTTTTTGACGAGAAACAACTTCCACATGCTTCAGAATGACAAAGTTTAATGACACTACTTACCTCATTGTCGGGAATGAATCTTTGAAATATTTGATCAGCACAATATTTGAATAAGGTAGGGTCATCACAATAAAAGCTCTTCACTTCGTTCAAAAACTTTTCTTTGTCTTGGGTACTCCAATCAGCTGGCAAATCTCCTAAAGCAAGAAAATTGATATTTTTATCATACCAAGGCATTGGACTAAGAGAAAGTAAGGATTCGTTAGGAAAGTAATCATCCATTGGTGTGATGTCAGATGTTGAATCTGTTGTCACTGTTGACAAAAGATTCGCATCAACATTTTCGGTGCTTGTTTCATCTGTGATTTCTTCCTCAGAATAAACCATTTACAAATCTTCAGTTTCATCCAATTCATTTTTACTTAAAGTAGATTCAAGTTGATCATAAACTAATTCATCAATATGATCTACTTCTTGTAAATCATTATCATCTCCAGGTTGCTTGCAAATGTTGAAAATATTCATCTCCAATGTCATGTTTCCAAATGATAGCTTCATCAGTCCATTCCTACAATTAATCAATGTGTTAGACGTTGCAAGAAACGGACGTCCTAAAATAACAGGAAATGAATTACATGCTTCAACAGGTTCTGTGTCCAAGACAATAAAATCCACAGGATAAATGAATTTATCAACTTGTACTAACACATCTTCAATTATTCCTCTAGGCACTTTTACAGATCTATCGGCAAGTAAAAGAGATATAGAAGTTGGTTTTAACTCACCTAGATTGAGACTTTGAAAAACTGAATATGGAAGTAAATTCACACTAGCTCCAAGATCAAGTAAGGCTCTTTCAATTTTATGCTCTCCAATAAAGCAGGAAATTGTAGGACAACCAGGGTCTTTATATTTCAAAGCATTATTGTTTTGAAGAATAGCACTTACTTGTTCGGCTAGAAAGGCTTTCTTTTTCACATTCAGTTTCCTCTTCACAGTGCATAGATCTTTCAAAAATTTAGCATAGGAAGGAACCTGTTTAATTGCATCCAGCAAAGGTATATTGATCCTTACCTGTTTGAAAATTTCATAAATTTCAGAATTGTGATTGACTTTCTTTTGTTTGGTCATGGCTTGAGGAAATGGAAGTGCTGGCGGTGAATCAGTCGTTTCTTTACAATTTTCAGATTCATCCCCTTCCTTACCCTTAGAGATTGACTCATCATCTTTCTCATAAGGTTCAAGAGAGGGTTTTTTAATAACCTTACCACTGCGCAGAGTAGTGACTGATTTGACTTGATCCATGTGTTGGCTTCCGGAACTGCTTGCATTTGCATTGTATTGCCCTTTGGGATTTTGTTGTGTTTGAGATGGAAACTTACCTTTCTCTTGGAAACTGAGAGCAGATGTTAATTTAGCTAGAGTATCTTTAAAATCTGTCATGTTTTGAGCAAGTTGAGTATTGATTGTCTCTTGCTTTTCAATGAATGCATGCAATGTTTCCTCAAGATTTCTTCTAGGAGGTGGAGCATAAGGAGGTGCATATCCATGAGAATTTTGGAAATTATGGTGTGCTTGAAATGGTGGTTGTGAAGTTTGTGCATTGTTGTTCACACTCTTCCAATTGAAATTTGGGTGATTTCGCCAACCAGGGTTGTATGTTTGGGAGTATGGGTTGTGGTTGGGCCTTTGGAAACTATTTAAAGCATGGGCTTGTTCATGGAGACATTCCTTAAAAGAAGGCAAGGTTGGACAATCGTTAGTTGAGTGTTCATTTGTTTTACATATTTGACACACAATGTTTTCAACAGATTTTAATTGACCACTCTTTTTTAATTCTAGTGCCTCGACTTTTCTAGCTAAAGATGCAAACTTGGCTTGAAGGTCATGATCTTCCCTAAGATTGTACATACCTCCATTAGATGTATGAGGTTGAGTTTTACTCGGTGCCTCATATGTACCCGCGGTGTCCCAATTTTGAGCATTTTCAGCTAACAAGTCTAAGTACTTCATTGCTTCATCAGGGTCTTTATCTTCAAAAGTTCCATTGCACATCAATTCAACCATTTGCCTATCTTTAGGTGTTAACCCTTCATAAAAATGTGAAACCAATCTCCATGTTTCAAAACCATGATGAGGGCAAGTACTAAGCAAGTCTCGATACCTATCCCAACATTGGTAAAATGTTTCTCCTGGTTTTTGAGTGAAAGTGGTGATTTGTCTCTTGAAAGAGTTTGTTCTATGAGATGGGAAAAACTTCTTTAAAAATTGTTGTTGCATTTCATCCCAAGCACGAATGGATCCTGGTTTTAAATTTTGTAGCCATGTTTTAGCTTTATCTTTTAATGAAAAAGGAAAAAGCTCTAATTTGATGGTGTTCATGCTACAATTTAAATTATTATATGTGTTGCAGACCTCCTCAAATTCCCTTAAATGCAAGTATGGATTTTCTAAATCTAAGCCATGAAAAGAAGGTAAAAGTTGAATAATACCTAATTTAAAATTAAAATGAGATGCATCGGGAGGAAAAACTATGCATGATGGTGCACTTGTTCTTGTGGGATTCATGTGTTCTCTAAGTGTTCTAGCACGGTTATTCTCATTATTCTCATTTTGAAGTGATTGATTATCTTCTTCGGCTATATTTTCTGAAAATGATGAGGATATCCTACAAAGTCTACCACTTGATGTACGTGACCACACTCTCATGCACATGTAGGAATAAAATAAAAGAAAACAGAAAACAAAAGAAGAAGAAACAAGAGAAAAGAAATAAAGTTATATATAAGAAAAGTGAAAAGAGAAAATAAAATAAATATTATAATTTATACAAGAACTTACCTCCCCGGCAACGGCGCCAAAAACTTGACACGACTAAAAGATTGTTGTCTTCTCCCAAGTGCAGGAGTGTCGAAGTAATAAATAACCCGGCAAGACCGGGGTCGAACCACAGGGAGGTTATTTGTACAAATTATAAATAACAACAATAACAATAACAATAACAACAACAACAATAATAATAATAATAATAATAATAATAATAATAGTAATAACAATAATAACTATAATAATAATAATAATAGTAGTAGTAGTAGTAGTAGTAGTAGTAATAATAATAATAATAATAAAGAAAGAGAAGAAGAAAAAGATGATGATGATGAGAACTTGGAGATCAAATATTAATGTAAGGATTAAGCAATAATAATAACAAATGTCAAGGTTAGAGGTTCCACTAATGGTATATCAAACAAGTATAGTATAAACTCTTATTATTGAATTGGAAACCACACACAAAGGAGGTTCCAATCAGATTATATATTGTTAACATGATTACATTAGTCATCTTATTCAATTAATGCTAATACTTGTAAATATTGTCAAGCATCTATGCTTATAACTTTTGTTAACAACAAATCAAGTTCCTTTCATAGCTCAGGTGTCGGTTATACCATACATTATGGGCTATGAAAGTGCCAAGCATTTGTTGTACCAAGTGTTATACAACATAAATCAAGATTAGCCATTTAACAAGCAAAGTATTAAAGAGTGAATAAGATAACAAATATAAAACATGTTAGTATCAAACATTAAAGTCCATATTAAGTTTACATTATACTTATTCTTACACCATTAGTGTAACCTTTTCACCTTGACTTAATTAACTTAGCTAGACATAATGAAAGAAAGAAAAATAAATAAACAAAATAAGAACATAAAAGCTAACTAAGTAAAGGAAAGGAAATGAAAGGCATAAACTTAATATTAATGAAAGCAAAGCATAAACATTACAAAAAATACAAAGAGAGAAAGGAAGAGCATGATCTTGATCTGAACACCAAGATCCTAAATGCATGGCAAATGCCTCCTTTTATAGGCCAAAATTGGGAACTATTGATTTGATGACTGATTGATAAGTGGGTGGCCACCTCTTGACTTGGTGACAATCCTTATCTTCTCTTGTCTGCCCAAAACGTCATTGATAACGTCATAATTGGAGCCAGTTGCAAACATGAAAGTTGTAGGCAATTGTCTCAGCTTTCTTGTGTAACAAATTCAGCTCATTTGGACTTCTAGAACTCTAGATATGGCCAAAATATCGAACAGTGCTCGGGCTGGAAGACAGATTCGGGCTTCTTTGTTGTTGCTACAATTTGGACTTGATAATGGCCTTTTTAGATCTTGGGCTCGATATGAAAGTTGTAGGCCTATGTCTTACCTTTCCATCCATATAAATGGGACCTAAATCTGAGATATATAGCTCTAGATATGACCCAATTACCGAATAGTATTCCGGTTTGGATTGCACCGATATCTCTTTTCTAAGTTTGGCCATCTCTTTATCCTTGCAATTTAAGTTCTTCAAGTCATCAATCAATCCTTTCATTTATGTGATAGGCCTGCATTAAAAATAGACATTTACCACAAATTATAGGTATCTTATATTATTAGATACATTATTATAAAACATATTTTAGTTAAGGAGTTATTGATACTTCAAGTGCAAAATGATGATATAAAACCATGATAAAAATGCACTTTTAAGTACTAATCAAGTACCAACCCATTTAACTTGAAATCCAAAAATACAGTGAAAATTGATTGGGAACAAAATATTGTTGAGTTCATTGAAGTAAATGAGATATAAACTTTTGATGAGAGTAACATATATTTTTATATGGAGTGTTTCTTAGTTAAATGGTGATAGTTACAACCCTAGAGGATGTTGAAAATGATCTATTCACTGGTTTGAAAGTGTCTATTCAATCGGTGAAAACTGTCGAAAAAAAAGCTAAATAGTGGTAAAACGACGAGTCATTTAGGTTAAATCCTAGAAATTAAATTTTTTAATTTGGGATCTAGCATATTTTATTTTTATCCATATTCTTTTAATTGCTTTTAATTGTACTCACAATTGCTTCCTAAACTCTTAATTTCATGTAATTTCATCCCTTTCAAACTCAATCATCAGCCCAAAAGTTTAATGTCATTTTCATCTTGGTCATTCGTTTTTGATTTGTGGAATTAGATCCTTAATTTCTTTTAATTTTCTTTAATTTGGCCCATGATTTGATCAACTTCAGCTTATTCAAGCATATATCGTTTTTCAATTTGACCACTGTTTTGGATTTCTTCAATCATGTGTCTAATTGTCCATCAATTTTTAATATTTATGCAATTAAGCTTATTGATTTGACTAAATTAATTCCTTAAAATTACAAATCAACCTTTAGATTTAAATTTATTCAAAATAAAGCCTAATTGACTTCAAATATTATTTTTTCTTGCAATTAAGTCCTTAATAAAATTAATTAAACCTTCCAAAATTCTCATTAAGTTCTTACTCATCTAAATTTATATTTCTTTACCTCAAATAAAAATATTTCACCAAATGAGCCCTTTGTCAATCAGAATTAAGTTATCAATTTTGTCAATCTTATACATGTTGGTCCTCTAACTTTTTCACTTGTTATTTTGGTGTTTTACCATCAAATTGGACAATCCTCTATACTCTTTTCATATATATCATCTTGTATTTTAGATTTTTATTTTCTATTTCTTTTTAGTTTTTATGGGGTTAAAAATGGGTAACAACAAGCCCTTAAACTTTTGATATTTGATAAAATAGAATATTATCTAAATAATTTGATGGGTAAAATCCTTCAAATGCTATCACATGTATCATTTATATATAAAATTACATATAATAAAATCATAAAAATAGTAGAATAAACTAAAAATTATATATAAAGAGAGTTTAAACTATGAAACTCATTAATTTATAAATAAATAAAATTTTCTCTTCGATGAGTGACATGACCAAAAGATTGATGTCTTCTTCCAAGTGCAAGAGTGTCGAAATAATAAATAATCGTGTAAGACCAGGGTCAAACCACATAGAGGTTAATTGTATAAATTATAGATAACAATAATACAATAATAACAACAATAATTGTAATAATAATAATAATAATAATAATAATAATAATAAAGA
>NW_011501175.1:17001-54805 GCF_000495115.2 Populus euphratica
TAGATTAGTCATTTAACAAGCAAAGTATTAAAGAGTGAACAAGATAACAAATATAAAACATGATAGTATCAAACATTAAAGTCCATGTTAAGTTTACACTATACTTATTTTTACACCATTAGTATAACCTTTTCACCTTAACATAATAAACTTAACTAAACATAATGAAAGAAAGAAAGATAAGTAAACAAAATAAGAACATAAATAAGATAAAAGTTAACTAAATAAAGGAAAGGAAATGAAAGGCATGAACAAGATATTAATGAAAGCAAACATTAAGCATTACAAAAATACAAAGATGGAAAGAAAGAGCATGATCTTGATCTGGAGACAGGATGCCTAAATGCATGGCAAATGCCTCATTTTATAGGCTAAAATTGGAAACTATTAATTTAATAACTAATTGATAAGTGAGTGGACAACTCTTGACTTGATGACAATCTTTATCTTCTCTTGTCTGCCCAAAACATTATTGATAACGTCATAATTAGAACTACTTGAACATGAAAATTATAGGAAATTGTCTTAACTTCCTAGGAAAAAAATTAGAGGTCATTTGGACTTCTACAACTCTAGATATAGGCCAAACACTAAACAGTGTTAGGGCTGCAGAACAGATTCGAACTTCTTCATTGTTGCTACAATTTGGACTTGAAAATAGAGTTTTTAAATCTTGGGCTCTTCTGAAAGTTGTAGGCCTATGTCTTACCTTTCTATCCATATAAAATAGACCTAAATTCGAGATCTAAGCTCCAAATATGACCCAATTACCAAACAGTGTTCTAATTGGGGCTATACCAACATCTCTTTCTAAGTTTTGCCATCTTTTTATCCTTTCAATTTCAATTTTTAAACTCATTAATCAATCTTTTTATTTATGTGATAGGTCTGCATTTAAAATGAACATTTACCACAAATTAAAGGTATCTTATATTATTATATGTGTTATTATAAAACATGCTTTAGTTAAGGAGTTATTGATACTTCAAGTGCAAAATGATGATATAAAATCTTGATAAAAATGCACTTTTAAGTACTAATCAATGAGTAAAACACTTCATCAAATCCAAATATCAAAATTAATTGGTTTTATCAAATGTTGTTGTTTTGTTTGTTGATGATTATACATTTTTAATATTACAAAAGTCTAATAGTCATGTTTTCTTTAGTTACTAAGCTTTTTAATTCTAATTTTTAATGATCTTTTTATTTTTTTTAATTTCAAAGTATTTTATGGTGCTTATTTGTTTTCAATGTAAATCATCTTTAAAAAAAATACATTTTAATTTTATCTTTTGTTTTAAATAATATATCAGGATTATTTAATTTAAATCTCTTAATTAGTATAAGAGATTCTACTTAATTATAAGATTATTTTAAAAGGATTAAATTTTAAAAGCTTGGCTCTTTCTTTTTTCCCCTAATAGTCAGAGAAAATCAATGTTTTTTATGAAAACATATAATTGATATTAAAATCATGAATATATTGATTTTATCAAATTAGAACGTTTTCAATATAGTTTTATTAGTTTTTAAAGAGATTTTACATTATAAATATATGTTGTAATTGTATGAGTCAACTCAATAATTTTAGCAACCTTCATTTGTACAATTAAAACCTATATAGAGAAAATTCTTAGAATTGCACTTAAAATGGTTAGGTTTTAGATTTATTTTTTAAAGATTATTAATTTAAATTTTATAAATTTCATGACCATTAGATACTTGTATGGTCGTTAATTTTAGAATTTATAAAATTTATTAAAGTATAAGCAAATTAGGTTAAATATCTATATTAATAATTAAAAAAAAAACCCATATAAAGAAACTAAAGAAACTAGATTCATTTGAAATACATGCCCATATAAAGAAACTAGATTCATTTGAAATACATGGTAGGTAAATTGAAATTAACCCTGTAATGGTTTTAGCACTGTGGGGTTATCAATGCAGGGACATTTGATCATGACATCTTCTAAGGTCTCATTTGCTATCTCTTCGTGGTCGCGGCACAATGTTCAGTGGGCACTGGGCACTGATGTTTCAAAACATGAGCATATGTTTTTAAAATGTATGTTTTAAAAATATATTAAAATAATATTTTTTATTTTAAAAAATTATTTTTAATATTAATAAATTAAAATAATTTAAAAATAAAAAAAATCATTTTAAATAAAAAAAAATCACATTTTATTAAAACTCTAGTTAAACATAGTCCCTCGTGCATGGTCTAAGTTAGTCAAATATGCGTTCTATGTCTTTGCTTCAACAATGCAAACCATAGTTTGCTCAAATGGCAAAATCCCAAGTCCTATTTGAATTATTCTCAATCTCAATTAATGGAGAGTATTACGTTAGAGGATGTTGTGATAATAGTTGTTTTTTAAAATATTTTTTTATAGATAAATATATTAAAATAATATTTTTTATTACTAAAAATATTTTTAATATCATTACATTAAAATAATTTAAAAATATTAAAAAATTAATTTTAGATAAACAAAATTTAAAATTTAAAGAAACACACAGTTTCAAATTGTCTTTTAAATTAGCATTTGTTGTGGTGGGTACAATAAAAATCAACTACTATTTTTTTCTTATTATTATGTTTTTCAAATTTGCTCCAAGGTGTGGCAATATTGGCTTCATTTGAAAATAAAGGGATCCAAAGGAGCCATGGAAATTTACTTTAAACTTTTAATTAAAGGAAGATAAGGGGAGTGGAAGAGAGAATTGGTGCTCAAGAATAAGCATTAATTAACCTTAAGCAACTATTGTGATTATGTGGGATCATAATTTTTCTTTTTTAAAAAGAAAAAGATTCTATAGTTTAGCCATCTTTATTGTCATTCTCTCGACAATAACGAAGTGAAAAAGGAACTACAAGCACTAATATCGTTCTTTCATTTGGTATCTTCTCTCCCATCTGGAGTCCAGCTCCCTTAGCCACATCTGAAGACTACAACTACAAGCCCTTAAATAGCTGCCCTATAGTATATTCCTCACAAAATATTAATTCAGCACTTATCTTTACATACCACCATAACAAATCATCAATTTTTTAATAAAAACAAAACAATTCTTATATATTAAATATATAAATTATATTTTAAAAATAATAAAAAAAATTGATTAAATTAACCCTTATCTCTCAGTATCACCAAAATAACTATTTGACATAATATTAGAATTTTATTAATCAAATAATTATAAGTTTGAATCTTACTACAATGTTTTATATGTTTTATTTCATGAAAATGAATACAAAATAATATGGTTATGCATAAATTTTGAAGTTTAAAAAAATAAAAAAAGCGTAAGGACAGAACCTATTTCTCTCCATCCGTCGTCCTTGGATTTTCGTGACTTTAGATGCCACAAAGTGTGCATTAAAGAAAGCACTTAATTTCCTTGCTTGAATTTTTACTAAGAAGATGCTTTGTTAACGTCTTTTTATCTCGGTGGAATCCTGACAGGCACTGCCATAACTCAAAAAGGCTTATCTCTTTCTTTTTGGTTGAAAGCAGATCAACAGGAACAGGAAGAAGACAAAAAACCCTCATAATTTATTGGCTTGCCTTCACCTCCTCCTCTTGAAGCATCAAAAGCCATGATTTAGCCTTTAATTCCCTCCATTACAGTCAGCTCAGATATCCAGGACCAAACAGAATTCAAGACCTTGTTCTATATACGAGTGAAATGAACTTCTTACTTTCAGTCTCCTTTGTGGTTCGATTTGAAGCTGGGAAGCATTGGAGTCATGAAATCTCCAGCTTATTTGCATAAATTCATAGGAGGTCTAAGGAAATTGTAGCAAGGCTAAGGGTTAATTGGCGTCATTCGGAAGTGTTGGTGGATTGAGCCATAATAGCTATGGTTACTCTACATCATCTTCCACACCGGCTACTCCTTGATACAGGATCAAGCACACAACCGGCAGCGAATGAAAGCAGGACGCGCAACAATTACAGCAGAGAGGCCAATTTCGATTCCAACATGGTGATCATCTTGGCAGCTTTGCTTTGTGCATTGATTTGTGCACTTGGACTAAATTCAATAGTACGATGCGCCTTACGATGTAGCCGGAGGTTTGCTTTTGAGACTCCTGATCAGACTGCAGCGCGTCTGGCAGCAACAGGTCTCACAAGGAGCGCATTGCGACAAATCCCAGTGATTATATACGGGGTGTCAGGGATGCATATTATTGCAACGGATTGTGCAATTTGCCTTGTTGAGTTCACAGATGGTGAGAAAGTACGAGTTTTGCCAAAGTGTAGCCATGGTTTTCATGTTAGGTGCATTGACACATGGTTGGTATCGCACTCCTCCTGTCCAACTTGCCGGCAGTCACTACTAGAGCAACCACCAGAAAGTGCTGATGCCGCAGAATTTGAGGTTGGGATTAGACATCCGGGAAATGCATCGGCAGGATTTGACGTGCCTGTTGCAGGAGATCACGAGGCCGGTTGATCCTGCTTTGAAAGTGATTCGACACCGAAGAACAGGGGAAGAAAGGTCGTCTTTGATTCTCTGTCGTTTAATTTTTCAGACGTTCAGTTTGTGTATGTAATTATGCACAGTGATCTAGATATCTTGGTTGAAACTTCGGTGGATGAACTATGAGGAGGTTTGTGAGGCTGGCAACACTTTGTTTTTACAGGCTTGCCACTTGCTATGTGTTGACACTTGAAAGGCCATATAATATTATAGCAAATGCACCATATTTTTTGCAACACGATCTAATTAATTTCTCTCAAAATGGTCTCTGATTGTGCATGCTGCTTGCACTTTCTTTAAAGAAATTCATAACTCATATGGGTAAAGCTTAATTTCTATCTTGGTTGTAATTATTTTTTTTATTTTTTGTATTTATATATATCAAAATATTTTTTTATTTTTAAAAATTTATTTTTAAGATCAATATATTAAAATAATTTAAAACATAAAAACCTAATTTTTTATAAACAAAATATATTAATTATTCAGGTTTTGAGTTTGCTTTTCAAAAATTATCAATTTGAGTATTATAAATATTAGGATTATCAGAATTATTAAATATTTATATTGTTATTAATTTTAAAACTTTAAAAAATTAATTAAGATCCATCCAAACTTACTTAAATATCTATATTTAAAAAAATAATAAATAAATAAATTTATCACCCAAATTTACATGGGATTAAAAGAGGCACATCAGAACAAATTAGAGGCAGCAGTGCTCCGTCCGGAAAAGTGTGGATTTTTTTATACCTTCACTGAAAATCAAAGCATCTGCCTGCTGCTTATGGTATCCATTTTGAAGTGAATATATACCTTTCTATAGGAATATCAATTTGCTGCTCATGATCTTTGGTGGCGCCAGCACGTGCCACCCCATGGCAGATGTTTATCACGGTGGTTATAATGTTCCGAAGGAAAATCAGTTGTTTCATTAATTTGGATTCCTTCCGTAAAATTGGAGCATCCAAACCGTTGAAAACTTTTCATGTCCCTTCACACACGCTTTGGACCATATTCCAGTTTGAGCAGAATGCCTAATAACTTTAAATTGTTGTCCTGCTAATTAAAATTAAAAAAAAAACTAATGCCCTGTGCTCATTAATTATACTACGAATTGAAACAATTTAGTGATTAATTTATCATTTCTAAACAGAATTTAAAATAATACTATATTTTTATAGGATTCATTAATCATTACTAAATTGACAACTATAAATTTTTATATTTTTAAAGTAAAATGACTAGATTGCCTTTTAAAAAAATTATTTAATCGGTGTCTAGAGACTTTTTTACATTTTTTTACTTTTAAAAACATAATAAAATAACTCTTATAAGCAAAAATTCTTTAATTAATGTCTAGGGAATATTTTGTATTTTCACTATGGTTTTTTAATTATAATCATGTTGATTAGGGAAAAATTTAATAATATAATAAATAAAAAATATAAAGTAAAAACAAAATGGTTGTACCGTGTAAAGCACTAACCAATAGGTAGAAGACGTTTGCATTCCTTTAGTGATACATACAGCATCCCCAGGCATTCAAATACCACATTCAATGATGACATTAGAATTGTCTCAACAGCCACTTCATCCTTGGATGATGCGAGTGGCTTACTGACAATTGATTTGGTGCCACAAACTTTTCTTTTCTTCCCTTACATCTTTGATATTTTCTCTAACTTTTTAAATTTTCAAAGTAGTTCTTTAATTTATTTGTTCCTTCAAATTCAGTCTTTATTTTTTTTATTATATTTTATTTTATTTAAAATAATTTATAGAATTAAAACATTTTTAAAACAAGTTCTCATATCTTTGTAGAAAAAAAATTCTTATCAAATAGAAAGTTTATAAATCAATAAATAATAAATAATAAAATTCATACCACATGTTTTGACATAAATCACAAGACCTTCTCGAACTCTAATTGACCTAAAAGTTTATCCCAATATAGAAAAATTTCATAGGAGTTTTCTGATAAAGTTTTATCTTGATTCAATGATTTAATTTAGAGATATGTTTAATAGTATAAAATTGGACATTATAAAATTTTACGTCAAAATCTAAATTTGACATTATTTAAATCGTATGAGTTAGATTTAATCTCTATTCTTTTAATTATTTTTTTTAATTTGATATAATTTTTAAAAATTGAATATTCTTTACAATTTTATTTGTATTCATTTTTTTTCTTATTAGAGTTGATCTTTATTCTTTTGACTTTTATACTTTGATAAAAAAAAAATTAATTGATTTTTTTTTTCAAATTCATCTTTTAATATTAAATTGGTTAGGAATTAAATTTTATTTATTGAACCCAGATCCAAGAATTTACATGTTGTGAGTTTGGAAAATTAACCCAGGTTTAGGAGATTTGCCTCCCTTTTTTGTTTTTTTTTAAAGCTCATATTTTTTTTAATTTTGTCCTTTAACAATTATTTAATTAGAGATTAAGTTTCATTATTTTTTTCTATTTTTTTTCTATAGGATATATTTACTAATTTTAAAAATAACTCGAGTTATCTTGGTTCTATTTATTTGTCGTTCATTGTTAAATTTAGCTTTTTAAAAAAAAGAAATCTTGTAATAATTAAATTAAATTAATTGATTATATATAAATATGAGATTATCACTTTATGATATTTTATTTGATTTGCTTATTAGGCAATTGCTTTGACAACATGTGTGGCCTCTCTTGATAGTGACGTACAACCTTGTAAAGTGGTGTTTGAACTTTTTTTGTAAGTGCTTTCTGGTGGTGGGATGGTATCCACGATGAAATGATAATGAGTCTCAAATGAATTTTTCTTTTTTTTACTCTCGAGTATGATATTGATAACTTATTTTTTATAGCTAATTGTTTTTATTTTTTCACTTTATTTTAATTTTTTTAAATCATATTATTAAATTAACTGAGCTTATTAAATCTAGTCAAGTAAATTTCTTGAGTCACATCTGTTTTTTCCTTCTTTGAAATTTTGCTATCACCTAAATATCCTTTTTTTACTCGGTTTGCGGTATAATATAGACCACCTATCTAGTTAAGACCATTACATCTTGTGAAATTTTTTGAACATGTCAAATAAAAATAAAAATTAAGCATAGTTTTGGTGTTACCTTGTCTTTTAAAAGATCTAGTATGCTTTATAGACCTTTCCTTTTCTTTTTCTTTTTTTACAATTCACCCTTTTATTTTAATTTCTATCTTTTTTATATTTTTTATTTAATTCATTGATGGCCCAGTTAGATTAGATTAGTTTTGAAATTATGGTAAAAAATATCAAATTAAAAGATAAAGCACTTAAATATAAGACACAGAGAAAATGCATAACTAATTTCAAATTCAAGCTAATTTTTATTTGGTTCAAAAGTTCATTGCTTTTATTTTTTAGTCATTGAATTTGAAATACGAGAGAGAAGTTTTTCAAATTATGGTGAAAAAGAGAGAAAATCATTGGTTGGTCGCATTCCAATGATAAATAGGTCAATATTGGTGTAACATGTTCTATTTGATGATGGGTTTTTATTGAATTGTTTTTGAATCTTTATCATGCATGAAAAGGTAGATCAAAATTGAAAGAGAAAAACCTTTCCCAGTTTGGTTTGTTGTTTTTGAACCCTTTTGTTTCTTTTTTGATAAATTAGTTTTTGGGAGGTTCTAGGGTTGTTTATTAGATTTTTTAGGGAAAAAATATGTTAAAATAAATTTTTAGATAAATAATCTTTCACCTTAATTTTCCAGCCATCATTGTGATGGCTGAATTTTATACAGAAGTAGGTGACACATTGCTTTCTCTTTTTTTAAAAATAATAATAAAGGGTACAATAAGTAATTAAAAGTGTATTTTTATTAAGGTTTTATACTATCATATTACATTTAAAATATCATTAAATTCTCTAACTTAAACATATTTTATAATAACAATTTGATAATATAAAATATATTTAATTTATAGTAAATGCTTGTTTTAAATGCAGGTCTGCATAATAGACATATCTCACAATTAAGATGATTGATTTATGTGTTTTAACTATTAACATTGAGGAGACAAATAGAGAGGTAAGCATAGAGAAGAAATTGTATTTGGGTTGGTTTAATTCTAACTAGAACACCATTCGATTTTTGGATCATAATTAGAGCTGTAGAATTTGATTTAGGTGTGATTTAGTTTGATGGAAAATTAAGATGTAAGTCTAAAATATTAATGAGAGTCTAAGATTCAATACTATCATTTTGAAATTCAAATCTTAGCAGCAAAAAAAAGTCTAAATTTGTCCCACTTAGTCCATATCTCGAGTTTTAAAAGTTGAAATGATCCCATTTTTTTTTCTTTTTTTGAAAGAATAGAAAAATACCCATAACTTTCATAAAGGTTATTTGTTTAAATTATGATATTATCAATGATATTTTGTATAGTCACCAAATTAATAGTTCTAAATGTTAGCATATAAAAAAAAGAGTATTTGTCATATATTTAGGTATCTTGGTTTTCAGATCAATATTATGCTCTTACTTTCTTTTTTATATTTTTGTAATGTTAAAGTTTTATTTCATGCTATGTTCTCATTAATCTTTTGTTTATGCTTATCATTTTTATTTAATATACTCAATTAATTTATATCATAGTTATATTCTTATCTTATTTGTTTATGTTTGTCTTCTTCATTATGTTTAGTTAATTTATATTTATGGTTTTGTATAATTAATCTCCATATAGATGGACTCAAGTGTTGTTAGATTATTTATTACTTTGACACTCTTACACTTGGAATAAGATATCAATCATGTAATTGTGTTAGGATGAATGGAAAGTTGTATGCTCATTAAAAAAAGAAGAAGATAGACCAGGTGTGTGGGCCTGGGCTTGCCTTTAGGCTCATGTGAATGGCCTGATCCTTTTTTTTTTTTTACCATTTCTTTTAGATATTTCACTTTCAATCAAATATTTATATTGATTTTTTTTTTCTCATTTCATCTTTCAACATTTGATTAGTTTTTAATTGGGCTTTATATTTTTTTACTGGTTTGCTTTTTATAGATTTGGCAAGGTCTCAAATAAATATCTCAATATTTAGTTTGTGCTTAGTTTTTTGAGTATCTATTTTTGTTGTCGTATGAAAAAAAAAATTAAAAATTAAGTTATTAAACCTAATTAAGTTTATGACCTAGATCATGGATTGATAGGTTAACTTGGGTTCATTGAGAATTAAATTTCATAATTTATTTTAATTTATTTTCTATGAGATTATTACAATCTTAAACAAACATTTCAATATTTGGTTTGTGCTCGATTTCTTAGATATTTTTACCAGTTGTTCGTATTTAATGATATTCTAAAGAGATTTTAAAGGCTTAAATATTTTTTTTATACATATATTTAAAAATATTTATCTGACTCGCATATCGGAGATGCATGATATTAACCAAATAATTACTAGACTTTCATATGGTGCTTCATTGTTTAAATGAACATCGAAGCTCTTGTACTCTTTTTTTTGAATCATTTTCTATCATAATTAGGTGAAATTATTTTTTCAATTGTAGTAAAGATACCAAATTAAAAGATAAAGGATTGAATTGTAAAACACTAAGAAACAAAATGGCTAATCTCACATCTGTGACAGTTTTTATTTTGACCTAAAATTTCATTTATTTCGTTTTTCAAGTCCATGAGTTGAGTGAGGAGAGAAAAGGTAGCTGAAAATGATATAAAAAAAGAGAGAAAGTTATAGATTAATAAGACTTCAATAACCAAAATGATCATGATTGGAATTATTTCAGTGCAGAAAGTTGAAAAGGAAAGATCAAACTATTATTGGCTCTTCTCTTCGTCTAACTATTTCCCTTTCTGTAAGATCTGGGGGCTTGGTTGTTTAGAGAACGAAGGGAGAGAGGAAGAAAAGATGAAACTGAAAGCCAAGTAGAATTTTTGAAGGCAGCACTGCATATTATAGAGAGAACATGTAAGTTTAGAGTCCACTTTTCCCCGCATATTTCCCAATTGGAGCAGGAGAATATAGAACACAAAGAATCATGATTTTGTGCTCAAGGAATGGAATCTCAAGTTCGTTTCTTTCCTCCTCAAGTGCCGAAAGAAGATAAATGTAGGATGACTAGGACTTGATATTAAGCATGACTGGACCACCCCTTTTGTATATGAATTCATCCATATCCATCCATCCATCCATTCAGATCTCTACAAAATTTCTCTGCCAAGAATTGTTTTTCCTTTACTAGTTGTTTAGTGAGGAAATGAAGTAATATCTATGATCCAATTGCTGGCTATAGATTTAAGTGAGCGGGTATGCAGAACTGCATGCTTGAGATAGAAGATCTGCTTTCTTGAATCTGCAGACTTGTTTGCTAAAATCTCATATGTCCTGCCGCTGGATTCTGCAGACCTTTTGAGGGATTGGAAACTTGTGCGGTTGAGTCGGCAAACATTACAAAAAAACATAAAAATAATAATAATAATAATTATTATTATTTTTCATCATCATCATTAATAGTTAATGATTTAAAAAAAGATATTGCTATAAAAAATTTAATCAGAAAAGTTTAATATTATTATTAATATAATAAATATTATTATTTGTATTCTAAATATTATTATGTTTATTATAATTAAAAGTATTAATATTAATAATATTATTATTGTGATATAAATATTATGATTATAGTATAATTAACATTATTAAGATTTAAAATACCATTTTTTATTATAAATATTATAATTTTGATTATAATATTTTTATATTTCATCATTTGTTTTATTTATAAATTTACTATAATTTCACAATAACATTATTAATTTTTAATTGAGGTTTAAACCAATATTGTTTTTTGTAGTTCTTTCTTAACTTTTATTTTTTATTTTCATTATAATTTATCAGAATTATTTTCTTTTTCTCCAAACATATCTATTTTAATTTTATCTTAATTCTTTTATTTATCAAAAACATGATATATATTTTAATTGTTTTTTTAGGCAATGTGGGCAAGTGTCCACATTGCCCACTTTGATGGATTTGTCCATGGATATAAGAACTCCACATGAAAAATTTTCCTTTTCTTGCTACTGAGGGTCATAAAGTGGGAGTATCTTAAATTTTACTTTTAGGCATGGTTTGTGAGACGTGGGTGATACCAAAAATAGAATGTTAAGTAAAAAAATAACTATAAAGTAGTGTTTTATAAGTATTTTGTCTTGAAATAAGAAATTTTATTGGGATTAGGTATTAAACAAAAAACAAAAAATAAATAAAAATAAATAAATAAATAATGGATTTCATCGTTTCTTTGATTATTTCTATAAATCTCATTCCTAATTCAATAAAGTAAAGAATATATTAATAAAATAAAAATCAAATTAGATCTCATTCCTAATCCAATCAGGTAAAGAGTATATTAATAAAATAAAATCAAATAAAAACCCTGTCTCTCTGATAGATAAAAGGAATGAATAATCTTTTTAAAGGTTTATGCTAAAGAAAATACAAACTCTAAAAAAAGTAAATTTGCTACAATATTCAATTTTTTTTATAGTGTACTAGGACTTATCTTTAACAAACTTTTTTTTTTTTAAGTTTTCCAATCCAATAAGATTAGATCATTCAAAAAAGAGTTTAGAACATAACTTCCCCTTTCCCATTTTGCTTTTATTATCTGTTTGGGTTTGTTTTTTTTTTTTATTTTATTTTTAAGTTTAAAAAAATAAAATTTTTTTTGGGATTATTAAATCACCAATGAAATAAAGCAATGGAACCACTATAATATTTGGTTTTTCTTAATTCCTCCCAATGAAAGGATGGTCATTGTATCATTTATCAACTTAGGCTTTGTAGACTCTATTTTGCCACTAATATAATACTTTTGCCACTAGCACTATGTGTATAATGACACTATATGTCAGATTTTCTTTTTCTAATTTTTTATTTTTCTTTTGAAAAGACCCAAAAAAATATTTAAATTATTTTTTTAAAAAAAACATGTCTTTGGGTCACAAACAGGCAACGATTTGATTTACAATTTGTTACAACATTATAAGCACAAGCAATTCTAGAGTATTGCTGAAGAAAAATTAGAAGAATTCATTGATTTCTTATAGTTTTTTTTCAAAGTTACATTGAAAATCCAATTACAACTAAATAAAATAATTAAATCAATTTCATTCCTCATCAACACAACAATACATTCTAAATATACATAGCTAACAAACATTTATTTTGGTCCTAAAAGTTCTCATCCCACCTTAAATGGTCGGCTCTACCTTCTTCGTAAACACCTAATTTTTTTTTCAATTATGTTTTATTTAGAATCATCTACATCCTATTTTATTCCATTTTACTCCATGAACATCGCATTTTCACAATTTCACTCTTTTCTAATTTAACATTTAAAAACCCTAATTCAAAATTTAAGAATTTTGCAAAAACCTTATTAGTCTTTACTTAAAATTGTAAGAAGTTCACTAAATGTGAGTCTAGATACACGGTGATAGAGAAGCTTTGTTGTGCATTGGTATGGGCAACAAAAAGATTACAACATTTTATATTGTATCACACCACTTGGATGATTTCAAAAGTGGATCCATTAAGGTATATTTGTAACAAACCTTATCTTTCAAGTCGAATTGCAAGATGGCAAGTTATGTTGGCAGAATATAATATAATGTATTTGACAAGGAAAGCCATGAAGGGAAGTGCAATTGTTGATCACCTAGCTGATAATGCCATGGAAGATTATGATCCATTAGATTTTGATTTCCCAGATGAAAATGTATTATCAATCGAAAGAAGAAAATGGGAAGACAGATTGGTGGATCATGTTTTTTGATGGGGCAATAAATGTATATGGTAATGGGGTCAATGCAGTCATAATCTCTCCTGATAAGAAGTGGTATCCGGTAGCAGTTAAATTACATTTTGAATGCACCAATAATACGGCAGAGTACGAGGCATATATCCTAGGTTTGGAGGCCGCATTGGAACTAAAGATTGAAAAAATAGATGTGTACGGTGACTCAATGTTGATTATTTGTTAACTGAAAGGAGAATGGCAAACCAAAGAAGAAAAACTAAGGCCATACTAGGAATACTTATCCACACTATCAGAAGAGTTTAAAGAGATAAGATTCACCTATCTAAGGAGAGAAGGAAACCATTTTGCGAACGCTTTGGCTACATTGGCTGCTATGGCTATGATTGATCTTGGGTGAAAAATGCAACCTGTATATATTGACATTAGAAATAAACCAGCTCATTGTTGCTCGATTGAAGGAGAGATAGATGGAATGCCCTGGTATTACGATATCAAAATTTTGTGAAAAATCTGGAATATCCAGCAGGAGCATCAAAGATGGATAAGAAAACCCTAGGAAGATTGGCTAAGGATTTCTATTTAGATGGAGAGATTTTGTATGAAAGATCATTTGAAGAAACCTTGCTAAGGTGTCTGAATGAGACGAATGCTAGATGTGCTTTACAACAAGTGCATGAGAGGATTTGCTCAACTCATGCTAGCGGCCATATGGTAGCAAGGAAAATATAAAGGGCCGGTTATTTCTGGATGACGTTACAGAAAGACTGCATCGACTATGTTAGGAAATGTCACAAGTGTCAAGTGCATAGTGATAAGGTCAATGCACCTCCAACTCTGCTGTTTAATCTAGCATCTCCATGACCATTTGCAATATGGGGAATCAATGTGATTGGGCTTGTTAACCCAAAGGTCAACAATGGGCATAGATTCATTCTCGTAGCAATTGACTATTTCACAAAATGGGTAGAAGCCAATTCATATGTCCATGTGACATAAAAGGTGGTGAAAACATTCACTGAAAAAGACTTGATTTGTCTGTATGGTTGACACGATCAAAGAGTTGATGTCTTATCCCAAGTGCAGGAGTGTCAAAGTAAAATAACCCGGCAAGACCGGGGTCGAACCATAGGGAGGTGAATTATATAAATTACAAATAAAGAAAAAGATTTGAAGAGAATAATAACAGAAAAAGAGTTGAAAAAAGTTTTGGGATGTGATATTGATGTAAGGATTAAACAATAACAAAACATATGTCAAGGTTATAGGATTCACTAATGGTATTTCAAATAAATTTAATATAAACTCTTTTTATTACTCAACTAGAAACCACACACAAAGGAGGTTCTAATCGAATGATTTCTCGTTATTAGCTCATTATAAATTACTAACATGATCATATTAATTATCTTATCTAAGTAATACCATACTTATAAATATCATCAAGCATTCATGTTGCTAGTTTATGTTAACAACAAATCAAGTTCCTATCATAATAACGATGTCGGCCGAAGACTATGAAGGATCAAGCATTTGATGTACCAAATATTATACAACACAAATCTAAATTAACCATTTAATAAGCAAGGTATTAAGAATTAGTAAGATAGAAAGATAAAACATGTTAACAATAATCTTTCTTGGATATAAACATTTAAAGCCCATGTTGAGTTTATATTATACCTATTCTAACACCATTAGAGAAAACTTTTCACCTTGACATAATTAACTTAGCTAAACATTAAGAAGGAGAAAAACATAAATAAGTAATATAAGAACATAAACATAATATAAGCTAACTAAGTATAGGAAATGAAATGAAAGAGTATAAACAAGAGATTACTATAGCATGAAAGAAAACTTGAACATTACAAAGATGTAGAGAGAAAGCAAGAAGATAACTTTGATCTGAAAATTAATATGACTAAATGCATGGACAATGCCTCCTTTTATAGGCTAAGTTTCAGAACTATTGATTGATTGAAGAATTGGTGGGCATCCATTGATTTGGTGGCTGGTTTTTGACATTAATGGCTGCTAGTTTTTTGATATTGTGGGTTGATTATTGATATTGTTGGCTGGCCAAAACGTCATTGCTCACATCAGAATTATAGCCAACTGAATTATGGAAGCTGTGGGCAATTGTCTCAGATTTCCATTAAAAAAAACCAGAGCTCATTTGGACTTCTAGAACTCAAGATATGAGCCAAAAACCGAATAGTGCTTGAGCTGCAGGACAACTTCCGACGTCTTCATTGTTGCTAATATTTGAGCTTGAAAACGGCAGAACTGAGTCTTTGAGTTCATATTAAAGTTGTAGGTCTATGTCTTACCTTTCCATCGATATAAAATGGACCTAAATCTGATATCTATAGCTCCAGATATGATCAAATTACTGAATGGTGTTCGAGTTTGGAATGCACCAGCAACACTTTGCTAAGTTTGGCCTTCTTTTTGTCCTTTCAATTTCAATCCTTAAACTCATCAATTAATCCTTTTATTTATGTGATAGACCTGCATTTAGGATGAACATTTACCATGAATTAAAGGTATATTATATTTTTAGACTTGCTAATATAAAACATGCTTTTGTTAGGGAATTTAATGATACTTTAGGTGCAATATGATGACATAAATCCTTAATGAGAATGCACTTTAATTCTTTTTTTGAAAGCAAGAATTTATAGCACAATGTATCCTGAACCCATGTAACGAGCTTTCGACTAATGACTCCCAGACCAGTTGGTCTTAGGGCATCAGGTGTTGAGACACCCCTACGAGCTTAATAACTCGGGTTTCAAATACTAATATGTAGATAGTGCAATGTTTGATTCCCTTAAGCTTTCTGCTCAACCCATGTAACAAGCACTGGGCCAATAACTCCCAAGTCAGTTGCAATTATATTTTTTTTTTGTTTTTTTGTTTTTTGCATATTATATACAATCCCTTTCCCTTAGTTGTTACCTTTAACAAAAGAATACAAATAATATAATAATCCAATGTGCAACCCACAATCATATGTTCGAGTGTGTGTGTGAAAATGAAGGTTTAGAAATACTTGTTAGATGAGCATATAAACAGAATCTATAGATAACAATCAAAGAGTTTGTAAACCTGAATATTTCAAGAAGTATTATAATAGACCTTGTTAAGAATGTTTACTAAGATGCGTCTCAAGAGTCACTAAAGTTCCTCCGTTACTCTGCCATCCTAGTAACAATAGTTTTGCAAATGGTTTAAATAATAGAAAATAAAGTTACTTAATAAATTTTTTTTTGTAATATTTTTTTTTGTAATATCAACTACTACCCTAAAATATCAACTACTACCCTCTCCCCCCAACCAAAATGAGACATTGTCCTCAATGTTCTAAGCAAAAAGATAGAGTGTAGAAGATATCACCTGAAACAGCGACTATTGACAAACCTGAAACACACTAAAACAAATATAAGAAACAACAAAACACAAATATTATGCTATTAAAATCAAAATACATAATTTTTCACAAACTAAGGCTCAAATCCAATTTAAGCTTTTTACGGCGTTGCATGTTTGACCAATTGAGTTGACTCATGGAGGGATCAATTACAGGGATGAAAGATTGTAGTTGGTCAATCAATTGTTCAGCAGTAGCAGTAGAGATTATGATTTGTCGTGCCAAAGATGTTAGAAATTCTTGTTCCACAGCTTGATCAAGAAAAGACAACAAATTATCATAAAAACCATTAACATTTAACAAACCTATAGGTTTATGGTGAATGTGCAGTTGGGCCCAAGAGGAAATATGAAAGATCTCTTCCAATGTACCCAGACCACCTGGTAAGGCAATGAAGGCATCAGCATGGTTAAACATTGTATTCATTCTATCAGACATTGTGGAGACCTGTAATTCCTCTCCAATTGTTTTTCCAATGATGTCCCCTTCGGCTAAAGCTTTAGGGACAACCCCTAAAACTTGACTGCCTCTTGCAAATGCAGCTATTGAAACACCCCCCATTAACCCAAGGCTGCCTCCCCCATACACTAAATGAATCTTTCTCTCAGCTAGTACCCGACCAAGATGATTTGCTGATTCTAAAAACTCTTTTTCTTTCCCAGGACTAGATCCATAAAAAACACAAATATTTTTTATTTTAGGAATAGAGAAACTTGCCATTTCTACACACTTCTATATATGCTGAATGAATGGGTTGAGTAGAAATGATGGAAAGGAAGAGAAGATTTTATAGATGAGAAATTGAAAATACAAAGCATACCACCTATATGTAGGCTAGCTGAAGTCTCACTCTCTCTCTCTGTCTTTTTTATTTATTTATTTATTTATTATTATTATTATTTTATGATTATTATTATATATATAAAAACAAATATGTATGTACAAGCAGTTGTGATTGTGGCTCACAGCTTTCCCTTGGTTTTACGTCCAAGAACGGCTTAAACGCCCTCTATGGGTCGGGGATAGGCTTCCCATCCAATTTTCTTAAAAACTGGCAAACAGGGTCTTTTTTAGTCAGATTCCCAAGACTAAGTCGATCATGTTCTTTATGAAAATAAGGCCATAAATCATGAATTGCACGATGCACATCTCCACTAGGATGCGTCTCAAGAGTTAATAGAAGATTATCTAATGACTCCTTACTCAGGCCATCCTTAATGAATTGTATTTTATCTTCACGGTTTATAGATACCATTCCTAAAGAACGACATTTTGTATTACAAGTCCATCTGGCACATCGGTGACAGAGTTTTAGTCGTTTTGCACGACGTTTCTTTGCAAAAGTGCTTTTACCTGTCCCAGGCATGTATGAAATAAAAGAGTTGGAAGACTTACCTGATAATCGGATCTTTGCTTCAATTATCCAGCGAATATCTTCAGGAATTCCATGGTTCATTAACAACCTCAATCTTTCACACCGTTATCCGCCATTTGACCGGGGTTGGAGAAAGACTAGCAAAACAAAAGTCACACCAAAAAGAAACACAAAAAAATATGAGAAAAACAAAATAATCAACCTTCATATACAGGATCATTCAAACCAATGGATTCATTTTCACTAGAAAAATTATCAAAGTAAGCTTTCAAACGATGTCCATTGACCTTGAAAACATTACCATTCTTTGGATTCTCAATATCAAAGGCCCCATAAGGATATACATGTTTCACAACAAATGGACTGCTCCATCTTGATCTTAGCTTTCCAGGAAATAAATGGAGTCGAGAATTATAAAGCAAAACTTTTTGACCAACATCAAATGTTTTTCTCAAGATTCTTTTATCATGAAAGTCTTTGATTCTTGCTTTATGAATTTTTGAATTCTCATATACATCATTTCTTATTTCTTCAAGCTCATTTATTTGTAACTTACGCAGCTGACTCGCATCATCCAGGTTTAAATTGAAAGCTTTAATAGCCCAATAAGCTTTGTATTCAAGTTCCACAGGCAAATGACAAGGTTTTCCATACACCAACCTATAAGGTGACATACCTAATGATGCTTTAAAAGCAGTTCGATAGGCCCAAAGTGCATCATTAAGTCTTAAAGACCAGTCCTTTCGATTAGGGTTCACTATTTTTTCCAAGATTTGTTTGATCTCCTTATTAGCAAGTTCTACTTGTCCATTTGTCTGGGGATGATAAGGGGTGGCAACTTTATGTGTGATTCCATATTTCTTCATTAAAGACTCAAATGGCTTGTTACAGAAATGTGTTCCCCCATCACTTATCAT
Organism: Populus euphratica; assembly: GCF_000495115.2. Taxonomy (NCBI): domain Eukaryota; kingdom Viridiplantae; phylum Streptophyta; class Magnoliopsida; order Malpighiales; family Salicaceae; genus Populus; species Populus euphratica. Next base: position 36,048 of record NW_011501175.1, read on the forward strand.
GGCCCGAGGGATTCCAAATCGACTCAAAATGTTTTCTTTCAAAAACTTAATGACTGTTTTATGATCATTGTTACGACTTGGAATTGCTTCTATCCATTTTGAAACATAGTCTACTGCGACTAATATGTACACAAAACCAAATGATGGAGGAAATGGACCCATAAAATCTATACCCCAACAGTCAAAGATTTTAATGACAAGAATAGTACTTAAAAGGCATCATGTGACGTTTTGAAAGAGATCCTAACTTTTGACAATTTTCACAAGATTTGCAGAAAGCATGCATGTCCTTGAACATGGTGGGCCAATAAAATCCACATTGTAAGATTTTTGCGGCTGCCTTTTTTGATGAAAAATGACCCCCACATGCCTCAGAATGACAAAATTTAATGACATTACTTACCTCATTGTCGGGAATGCATCTTTGAAATATTTGATCAGGACAATATTTGAATAAATAAGGGTCATCCCAATAAAAGTTCTTCACTTCGTTCAAGAACTTTCTTTTGTTTTGGGTGCCCCAATGCGCCGGTAAATGTCCTGAAACAAGAAAATTAACAATATTAGCAAACCAAGGCATTGTAGTGACAGAAAGTAAAGATTCATCAGGAAAGTAGTCATCGATTGGTGTGATGTCAGATTTCGAATCAGTTGTTAATCTTGACAAATGATCCGCGACAACATTTTCGGTGCCTTTCTTATCCTTGATTGTGATATCGAATTCTTGAAGTAACAAAATCCACCGCACCAATCTAGCTTTAGAATCCTTCTTAGAAAGAAGATATTTCAACGCTGCATGATCGCTAAAAACAATAACAGGTGAGCCAACAAGATAAGATCTGAATTTTTCACATGCAAATACTACAGCAAGTAATTCTTTTTCAGTGGTTGTGTAATTTATTTGAGCACTATTTAAAGTTTTACTTGCATAGTAAATCACATAGGGTTTCTTATCTTTTCTTTGTCCTAAAACAGCACCCACAGCATAATCACTAGCATCACACATTATTTCAAAAGGTAATGACCAATCAGGAGGTTGAATGACAGGAGCAGATGTAAGCAGGTTTTTAAGTTTAACAAAGGCTTCTTCACAATATTCAGTCCATTCAAAAATATTATCCTTTGTTAGAAGGTTACACAATGGCTTAGATATTACACTAAAATTTTTGATAAACCTTCTATAAAAACCAGCATGTCCTAAAAATGATCTAACATTTTTAACAGATTTTGGTGTTGGCAAGTTGGCAATTAACTCAATTTTAGATTTATCAACCTCAATTCCTATTGATGAAACAATGTGACCAAGTACAATGCCGTTTGTTACCATAAAATGACATTTTTCCCAATTCAACACAAGATTCTTCTCTTCACACCTGTTCAAAACCTTTTCCAAATTAGTTAAACAATTATCAAATGAATCACCAAAAACAGAAAAATCATCCATAAAAATCTCAAGAAAACGTTCAACCATATCACTGAATATGCTAAGCATGCATCTTTGAAACGTGGCTGGTGCATTACATAATCCAAAAGGCATCCTTCGGTATGCAAATGTACCAAATGGACATGTGAAAGTAGTTTTCTCTTGATCTTCAAATGCAATTTCAATTTGGTTGTAACCTGAATAACCATCTGGAAAACAATAAAATTCATGACCTGCAACTCTTTCTAGAATTTGATCCATGAAAGGTAAAGGAAAGTGATCTTTTCTAGTCATTGAATTAAGTTTCCTATAGTCAATGCACATGTGCCAACCAGTAATAGTCCTCGTTGGAATTAACTCATTTTTCTCATTTGTTATCACAGTAACTCCAGACTTTTTAGGTACAACTTGGGTAGCACTTACCCATTTGCTATCAGAAATAGGATAAATGATTCCATTATCTAGAAGTTTAATGACTTCATTCCTCACTACTTCTTTCATATTAGGATTAAGCCTTCGTTGCATTTCTCTAGAGGGTTTAGCATTTTCCTCCAAATAAATCTTGTGTGTGCAAATCAAAGGACTAATTCCTTTTATGTCAGCTATGGTCCATCCTAATGCATTTTTGTGCATTTTCAGAGTTTGTAATAACTTACCTTCTTGATGAACATTAAGTTTGGAAGAAATTATTACCGGAAAAGTTTCATTTTCTCCCAAAAATGAGTATTTGAGATTACATGGCAATGGCTTCAAATCAGGTTTTGGTGGTTGAACACTTGAAGGTATGGACCCAATTGATCGTGGTGGCAATTCCTCAATTTTTGGTCTCCAAATATTTGCCTTTGATTCTTCCTGAAAACAAACCATTTGCAAATCTTCAGATTCATTAAACTCAGTTTCATTGGAAGAATTTTCAAATTGATCGTAAATTATTTTTTCAATAAAATCTACTTCCTGTAAATCATTATCATCTCCAGGTTGCTTGCAAATGTTAAAAACATTCATTTTTAATGTCATGTTTCCAAAAGATAACTTCATCACTCCATTCCTACAATTAATCAATGCATTAGAAGTTGCAAGAAATGGACGTCCTAAAATAACAGGAATTGAATTGCATGCTTCAACAGGTTGTGTATCCAAGACAATAAAATCCACAGGAAAGATGAATTTATCAACTTGTACTAACATGTCTTCAACTATTCCTCTAGGCATTTTTATAGATCTATCAGCAAGTAAAAGAGTAACAGAAGTAGGTTTTAACTCACCTAGATTGAGACTTTGAAAAACCGAATATGGAAGTAAATTCACACTAGCTCCAAGATCAAGTAAAGCTCTGTCAATTTTATGTTCTCCAATAAAGCAAGAAATTGTAGGACAACTAGGGTCTTTATATTTCAAAGCATTATTGTTCTGAAGAATGACACTTACTTGTTCGGCTAAGAAGGCTTTCTTTTTCACATTCAATTTTCTCTTTACAGTGCATAGATCTTTCAAAAATTTAGCATAAGATGGTACCTGTTTAATAACATCTAGCAAAGGTATATTAATCCTTACCTGTTTGAAAGTTTCAAAGATTTCAGAATTGTGATTAACTTTCCTTTGTTTGGTCATGGCATGAGGAAATGGAAGTGCTGGTGGGGAATTAGTCTCTTCTTTGCAATGATCAGGTTCAACCATTTCCTTACCCTTGGAGACTAACTCACCTTCTTTCTCACAAGGTTCAAGAATGGGTTTTTTAATAACCTTACCACTGCGGAGAGTAGTGACTGATTTGACTTGATCCAGATGTTGGCTTCTGGAATTGCTTGTACTTGAATTGTATTGCCCCTTGGGATTTTGCTGGGGTTGAGATGGAAACTTACCTTTCTCCTGAAAACTGAGAGCAGATGTGAACTTTGCAAGAGTATCTTTCAAATTAGCCATGGTTTGAGCATTTTGAGTGTTGATTGTCTCTTGCTTTTCAATGAATGCATGTAATGTTTCCTCAAGATTTCTTCTAGGAGGGGGAATATAAGGAGGTGCATATCCATGAGAATTTTGAAAATTATGTTGTGTTTGAAATGGTGGCTGTGAAGTTTGTGCATTATTGTTACCACTCTTCCAACTGAAATTTGGGTGATTTCTCCAACCAGGGTTGTACGTTTGTGAGTACGGGTTATGACTTGGTCTTTGGAAACTATTTAAAGCATTGGCTTGTTCATGGAGACATTCCTTAAAAGAAGGCAACGTGGGACAATTATTGGTTGAGTGTTCATTGGTTTCACAAATTTGACACACAATTTCTTGAACAGATTTTAATTGACCACTCTTTTTTAATTCTAGTGCCTCAACTTTTCTAGCTAAAGATGCAAATTTGGCTTGGAGGTCATGATCTTCCCTAAGGCTATACATGCCTCCATTAGATGTATGAGGTTGAGTTTTACCTGGTGCCTCACAAGTACCTGTGGTGTCCTAATTTTGAGCATTTTCAGCTAGCAACTCTAGGTACTCCATTGCTTCATTAGGGTCTTTATTTTCAAAAGTTCCATTGCACATCAATTCTACCATTTGTCTATCTTTAGGTGTTAACCCTTCATAAAATTGTGAAACCAATCTCCATGTTTCAAAACCATGATGAGGACAGGTATTAAGCAAGTCTTTATATCTATCCCAACATTTATAAAATGTTTCTCCTGGTTTTTGAGTAAAAGTGGTGATTTGTCTTTTGAAAGAGTTTGTTCTATGAGAAGGGAAAAATTTCTTTAAAAACTGTTGTTGCATTTCATCCCAAGCATGAATGGATCCTGACCTAATATTTTGTAGCCATGTTTTAGCTTTATCTTTTAACGAAAAAGGAAAAAGCTTTAATCTGATGGTGTTCATGCTACAATTTAAGTCATTATAAGTGTTACAAACTTCTTCAAATTCTCTTAAATGCAAGTATGGATTTTCTAATTCTAAGCCATGAAAAGTGGGTAAAAGTTGAATAATACCTGGCTTAAAATTAAAATGAGATGCATCAGAAGGAAAAACAATACATGATGGTGCACTTGTTCTTGTTGGATTCATATGATCTCTAAGTGTTCTAACACGATTATTCTCATTATTCTCATTATGAATTGATTGGTTATCTTCTTCGACCATGTTTTCTAAAGAAAATGATGATTTTCTAGAAAGTCTACCACTTAATGTATGTGTCCAAACTCTCATGCAAATACAAAAGAAAAGAAAAGAAAAAAAGAAAAAGAAAAAGAAACAACAATTAGAAAAACAAATAAAAGTGAAAATAAAATAAAATAAAATATTTAATTTATACAATAACTTATCTCCCCGGCAACGGCGCCAAAAACTTGACACGATCAAAGAGTTGATGTATTATCCCAAGTGCAGGAGTGTCAAAGTAAACTAACCCGGCAAGACCGGGGTCGAACCACAAGGAGGTGAATTATATAAATTACAAATAAAGAAAAAGATTTAAAGAGAATAATAACAGAAAAGGAGTTGAAGAAAGTTTTGGGATGTGATATTGATGTAAGGATTAAACAATAACAAAACATATGTCAAGGTTATAGGATTCACTAATGGTATTTCAAATAAATATAATATAAACTCTTTTTATTACTCAACTAGAAACCACACACAAAGGAGGTTCTAATCGGATGATTTCTCGTTATTAGCTCATTATAAATTACTAACATGATCATATTAATTATCTTATATAAGTAATACCATACTTATAAATATCATCAAGCATTCATGTTAATAGTTTATGTTAACAACAAATCAAGTTTCTATCATAATAACAATTTCGGCCGAAAACTATGAAAGATCAAGCATTTGATGTACCAAATATTATACAACACAAATCTAAATTAAACATTTAATAAGCAAGGTATTAAGAATTAGTAAGATAAAAAGATAAAACATGTTAATAACAATCTTTCTTGGATATAAACATTTAAAGCTCATGTTGAGTTTATATTATACCTATTCTAACACCATTAGAGAAACCTTTCCACCTTGACATAATTAACTTAGCTAAACATTAAGAAGGAGAAAAACACAAATAAACAATATAAGAACATAAACATAATATAAGCTAACTAAGTATAGGAAAGGAAATGAAAGAGCATAAAGAAGAGATTTCTATAGCATAAAAGAAAACTTGAACATTATAAAGATGTAGAGAGAAAGCAAGAAGATAACTTTGATCTGAAAATTAATATGACTAAATACATGGACAATGCCTCCTTTTATAAGCTAAGTTTCAGAACTATTGATTGATTGAAGAATTGGTGGGCATCCATTGATTTGGTGGCTGGTTTTTGACATTAATGGCTGCTGGTTTTTTGATATTGTGGGCTGATTTTTGATATTGTTGGCTGGCCAAAATGTCATTGCTCACATCAGAATTATAGCCAACTGAATTGTGGAAGCTGTGGGCAATTGTCTCAGCTTTCCATAAAAAAAAAAAAAACCAGAGCTCATTTGGACTTCTAGAACTCAAGATATGAGCCAAAAACCGAATAGTGCTTGAGCTGCAGGACAGCTTCCGACGTCTTCGTTGTTGCTAAGATTTGGGCTTGAAAACGATAGAACTGAGTCTTTGACTTCATATGAAAGTTGTAGATCTATGTCTTACCTTTCCATTGATATAAAATGGACCTAAATATGATATCTACAGCTCCAGATATGATCAAATTACGGAACGGTATTCGAGTTTGGAATGCACCAGCAACACTTTGCTAAGTTTGGCCTTCTTTTTATCCTTTCAATTTCAATCCTTAAACTCATCAATCAATCCTTTTATTTATGTGATAGACCTGCATTTAGGATGAACATTTACCATGAATTAAAGGTATATTATATTTTTAGACTTGCTAATATAAAACATGCTTTTGTTAGGGAATTTAATGATACTTTAGGTGCAATATGATGACATAAATCCTTAATGAGAATGCACTTTTAAGTACTAATCAGCAGCCAATTTGGTAGCAAACGCTAAATCGTAGTAGACAACTCAGTTTTGACAGCGAATCACAATTTCACTACAGCCAACTCAACTTCGGTAGTGAATCACAAATTCACTGTAAAACATGAAATTCGACAGTGAATGCTAATTTGCTACAAACAACTCAACTTCAACAGCGATTCGTTACAACTGACACAATTTTGATAGGGAATCAAAATTTCGCTGCAGAACACACAATTCGGTAGCAAATGCTAATTCGATGGAAAAGAATCAATTTTGATAGCGAATACTAATTCGCTGCAGCCAACACAGTTTCAACACGGAATCGAAATTTCCCCACAAAACACACAATTCAGCATCAAATTCTAATTCGCTGCAGAAGACTCAATTTCAGTAGCGAATGCTAATTCACTGCAACCGACACAATTTTGGTAGTGAATCGCAATTTCGCTGTAGAACACACAATTCTGTAGCAAATGCTGATTCGCTGTAGAAGACTCGGTTTCGGCAACGAATGCTAATTCGCTGCAGCTGACACATTTTCGGCGGCGAATCAAAATTTCATTGCAGAACACACACATTGAAAATCATCAATTACTATATATATCTTTCAATAATTCCAGTAGAATACACACATTGAAACTATCCATTTCAGCACATAATCCTTCAACCAATCCCAGTAGAACACACACATTGCATGTCGGCCAACCCTATAGTTAAAGCCGACCCTCTACCATGATTTGTTATTTCTATTTTATTAATTTTTCTTTATTAGATGTTCTAAAATTGGCCTCATTTCGTTTCTATTTTCCTTGTCCTCTTAGTTAATTTCTGTTTTCTTCACAATTAGCTTAGGTTCTAGGTTAATTTTTCTTAAGGTTTTTCTTCTTCATTTCCTGTTCTTGGTCTTAAAGAGAAAAGGAAGGGAGTTTCATGACCCATACCTTTTGAATCTAGCTAAGTTTGAGGAAGGTTTGACAATGTTCTTTCTCCTCTCCCGTTGGTTCTCTTCCTTCTTCTTCCTCTCACGTTTTCTGGCCCCTTTTTTCCTTTCCCTATAGGCAGCTATCTGATCTACTGTCAAGGCCTCCTCTCTATCCCTCACATGTTCGTAAGGCTTAGGTTTTTGTTGGGAAGGAGAAAGGGAAGAGCAATATGCAGTTGGACATACAGCTGCAAACAACTTTAGGAAGAGCAAAGGTTGCCTTCTCTCTCCTCCTTATATTTATACTCCCCATTAAATGAGGTGGGGTGTTTTGGGTTGGTTTAGATGTGTTCTTATCCTTATTTTGGTCTATCCAAAACCAGTTTTACCCCTCCCTCTAGCTCCTTAAGATAATTTAAAAATAACTATCAATTGAGAAAATTGGCAGCGAAAATTGCGTTGCTACCGATTTAGAAATCAGCAGCAAACGCCTAAATAATATATATATATATATATATATATATATATATATATTCTTTTGGGCGTTTACAATTTGTGATCGAAGACACTTCCCACACGAGCCGTAAGGAAGGTACTGATGATAAATTCCGAGGACATACCAGAAATCTCATTTCATGCCATTATTGGTGCCGGACACCCCTAAACCTTACATGTGTTGGGGAATTTGAGGAACAAAAGTGTGTAACAGTGCTCATTGACGGAGGTAACACTTATAACTTTATTGATCAAGTAGTGGTCTCCAAGTTTGGATTGCTAGTAAACCACAATAAGCAGTTTCAAGTCATGGTAGCTAACCAAGAGAAGATTACCTGCAATGGACAATGTCAGGGTCTCACACTGAACATTCAAGGGCAAACCATTATTGCCAATTACTATATCCTTCCAGTCATCGCTTGTCAATTAGTATTGGGTGTACAATGACATGTAACCCTTGGCCCCATTGAAATAGATTTCAAAAAGCTCACTATGAGCTACAAAAAACAGGGAGAAACATACATCCTTCATGGACTAAAGCACACAAACAACGAAGCTTTCACAGGTAAAGAGCTTTATGGGTTATAAGGGTTTGACTTATTCTTTCAAATAATTCCCTCTTATCCCAATAATAACACTTTACACCACCCTTCTAAGATGAATAACCTTTTGTCCAAATTCTCATACGTGTTTGAACAGGCTACTAGTTTACCTCCTAAAAGATCCAATAACCATCATATACCATTGCAACCAAATTCAGGACCAGTGGGTGTGAGACCTACCAATACCCCTATTACCAAAAAGCTAAGATAGAGAGAATGGTGTTAGAACTTTTAAAGTCAGAATTGATAAGGCCAAGTAATAATCTGTTCTCATCACCTGTGTTACTGGTTAAAAAAGTAGATGGAGTTTGGTGATTTTGTATAGACTATTGAGCCTCGAATGAAATCATCATTAAAAATAAATATCCAATTACGATGATTAATGAACTTTTAGAGGAATTGCATGGATCTCAATACAATTCCAAATTGGATCTACAGCCTAGCCATCATCAAATCGAAGTATGGGAAAGTGATGACACGACCAAAAGATTGATGCCTTCTCCCAAGTGCAGGAGTGTCGAAGTAATAAACAACTCGGCAAGACCAGGGTCGAACCATAGGGAGCTTAATTGTATAGATTATAAATAACAACAACAACAATAATAATAGTAATAACAACAATAATAGTAGTAATATTAATATTAATATTAATAGTAATAAGAATACTACTACTACTACTACTAATATTAATATTAATAGTAATAGTAATAGTAATAGTAATAGTAGTAGTAGTAGTAGTAATAGTAGTAATAATAATAATAGAAGAAGAAGAAGAAGAAGAAGAAGTTGATGATAACTTTGAGATTAATGTAAGGATTAAACAAGAATAACAACAAATATCAAGGTTAGAGGATCCACTAATGGTATGTTAAACAAGTATAGTATAAACTCTTATTATTCAATTGGAAACCACACACAAAGGAGGTTCTAATCAGATTATAAATTGTTAACATGATTACATTAGTTATCTTATTCGATTAATGCTAATACTTGTAAATCTCGTTAGTCATTCATGATTATAACTTATATTAACAACAAATTAAGTTCCTTTTATAGCTCAGGTGTTAGTTATACCATACAATATGGCTATGAAAGTGCCAAGCATTTGTTGTACTAATTGTTATACAACATAAATCTAGATTAGTCATTTAACAAGCAAAGTATTAAAGAGTGAACAAGATAACAAATATAAAACATGTTAGTATCAAACATTAAAGTCCATACTAAGTTTACACTATACTTCTTATTACACCATTAGTGTAACCTTTTCACCTTGACATAATAAACTTAGCTAAACATAATGAAAGAAAGAAAAATAAATAAACAAAATAAGAACATAAATAAGATAAAATTTAACTAAGTAAAGGAAAGGAAAGGAAAGGCATAAACTTGATATTAATGAAAGTAGAGCATAAACATTACAAAGAATACAAAGAGAGAAAGGAAGAGCATGATCTTGATCTAGAAACCAAGATGCCTAAATGCATGGTAAATGCCTCCTTTTATAGGCCAAAATTAGAAACTATTGATTTGATGACTAATTGATGAGTGGGGAGCCAACTCTTGACTTGGTGACAATCCTTATCTTTTCTTATCTGCCCAAAACGTCATTGATAACATCAGAATTGGAACCACTTGAAAACATGAAAGTTCTAGGAAATTGCCTCAGCTTTCTAGAAAAAAAAAATAGATGTCATTTGGACTTTTACAACTCCAGATATGGGCCAAACATTTAAGAATGTTTGGGTTGCAGGATAGATTCAAACTTCTTCAATGTTGCTACAATTTGGACTTGAAAATGGTCTTATTAAATCTTGGGCTTCATATGGAAATTGTAGGCCTATGTCTTACCTTCCATCCATATAAAGTAGATCTAAATCTGAGATCTACAGCTCTAGATATGACCCAATTACCAAATAGTGTTTCGATTTGGACTGCACCGACATCTTTTTTCTAATAGTAGCCATCTTTTGTTCTTTCAATTTCAGTTCTTAAACTCATTCATCAATCCTTTCATTTATGTGATAGGCCTGCATTTAAAATGAACATTTACCATAAATTAAAGGTATCTTATATTATTAGATATGTTAGTATAAAACATGCTTTAGTTAAGGAGTTATTGATACTTCAAGTGCAAAATGATGATATAAAATCTTGATAAAAATGCACTTTTAAGTACTAATCACACCCCCAAACTAGCTTATTACTAGTCCCTAGTAATTAAAGTGTTAAAATAGAAAAACATAATGCATCTTAAACCCTTGAACCCATGTAATGAGCTTTCGGCTAATGACTCATAGATCAGTTGGTCTTAGGGCATTAGGTGTTGAGGCACCCCTATGAGCTTAGTAACTCGGGTTGCCGATGTTGATACGTAGATAGTGCAATGTTTGATTTCCTTAAGCTTTTCTCCTCAACCTATGAAACAAGCATTGAGCCAATAGCTCCCAAGTCAGTTGACTTTAGGGTATTAGGTGTTAAAACACCCCTTCAGGCTTAATTGTTTAGGTTAGAGAGGCTACGAAACCAAACTTACCTATATTTTTGTTATCATCAGTGTTTTTGCTATTTTGTTTGCTTTTTTTTCAAATTATATATGACACGACTAAAAGATTGATGTCTTCTCCCAAGTGCAGGACAGTCGAAGTAATAAATAACCCGACAAGACCGGGGTCGAACCACAGGGAGGTTAATTGTATAAATTATAAACGACAATAGTACAACAACAACAATAATAACAACAACAACAATAATAATAGTAATAACAATAATAACAACAATGACAATAACAATAATAATAATAATAATAATAATCATAATAATAATAATAATAATAGTTGTAATAATAATAATAATAATAATAATAATAATAATAATAAAGAAAGAGAAGAAGAAGATGATGAGGAGAACTTGGAGATGGAAAATTAATGTAAGGATTAAAAAATAATAATAACAAATGTCAAGGTTAGAGGTTCCACTAATGGTATGTCAAACAAGTATAGTATAAACTCTTATTTTTCAATCGGAAACCACACATAAAGGAGGTTCCAATTAGATTATAGATTGTTAACATGATTACATTAGTCATCTTATTCGATTAATGCTAGTACTTGTAAATCTCGTCAAGCATTCATGATTATAACTTATGTTAACAACAAATCAAGTTCCTTTCATAGCTCAGGTGTCGGTTATACCATACAGTATGGGCCATGAGAGTGCCAAACATTTGTTGTACCAAGTGTTATACAACATAAATCAAGATTAGTCATTTAACAAGCAAAGTATTAAAGAGTGAACAAGATAACAAATATAAAACATGTTAGTATCAAACATTAAAGTCCATATTAAGTTTACATTATACTTATTCTTACACCATTAGTGTAACCTTTTCACCTTGACATAATAAACTTAGCTAGACATAATGAAAGAAAGAAAAATAAATAAACAAAATAAGAACACGAATAAGATTAAAGTTAAGTAAGTAAATGAAAGGAAATGAAAGGCATAAACTTGATATTAATGAAAGCAAAGCATAAACATTACAAAAAATACAAAGAGAGAAAGCAAGAGCATGATCCTGATATGGAAACCAAGATGCCTAAATGCATGGCAAATGCCTCCTTTTATAGGCCAAAATTGGGAACTATTGATTTGATGACTAATTGATAAGTGGGTGGCCAACTCTTGACTTGGTGACAATCCTTATCTTCTCTTGTCTGCCCAAACAGTCATTGATAACGTCAAAATTGGAGCCATTTGAAAACATGAAAGTTGTAGACAATTGTCTCAGCTTTCTTATGTAAACAAATTAGCTCATTTGGAGTTCTAGAACTCCATATATGGCCAAAATACTGAACAGTGCTCAGGCTGGAGGATAGCTTCGGGCTTCTTTGTTGTTGCAATAATTTGGACTTGAAAATGGCCTTTTTAGATCTTGGGCTCCATATGAAAGTTGTAGGCCTATGTCTTACCTTTCCATCCATATAAAGTAGACCTAAATCTGAGATCTATAGCTCCAGATATGACCCAATTACTGAACAGTGTTCCAGTTTGGATTGCACCGACATCTCTTTTCTAATTTTGGTCATCTCTTTGCCCTTGCAATTTAAGTTCTTAAAGTCATCAATCAATCCTTTCATTTATGTGATAGGCCTGCATTTAAAATAAACATTTACCACAAATTAAAGGTATCTTATATTATTAGATATATTATTATAAAACATGCTTTAGTTAAGGAGTTATTGATACTTCAAGTGCAAAATGATGATATAAAACCATGATAAAAATGCACTTTTAAGTACTAATCAATATACTATCACATTCCCTTAGTTGTTACCTTTAACAAAAGAACATAAATAATATAATAATCCAATATACAACCCACAATCATATTTTAAAGTGTGTGTGAAAATTAAGGTTTAAGAATACATGTTAAATGAGTATCTGAGCAGAATTAAGTGATAATAATGCGAGAGTTTGTAAATCTGAATATTTCAAGAAGTATTATGTTAGACCTTATTAAGAATGGTTACTAAGATGAGTCTCAAGAGTCACTTTAACAAAAAAACTCATTTACTCTATCATCCTAGTAACAATAATTTTGCACATGCTTTATGAAATAGAAAACACAATTAGTTAATTTTTTTTTTTTATCAACTACTACCCTCTCCCTCTAACCAAAACGAGACATTGTCCTCAATGTCCTAATGTAGAAAGATAGAGTATAGAAGACATCACCTGAAATAACGAACATCGACAAACATGAAACACACTTAAACAAATATAAAAAACAACAAAACATAATAATAAAAGCAAAAGACACAAAGATTCATAAATGAAGACTCAAATCCAATCTAAGCTTTTTATGGATTTCCATAAATGACCAATTTATGCGACTGATGGAGAGATCAATTACAGGAATGAAAGATTGTAGTTGGTCAATCAATTGTTCAGTAGTAGTAGCAAAGATTATGATTTGTCGTGCAGAAGATGTTAGAAATTCTTGTTCCACGGCATGATCAAGAAAAGACAACAACTTATCATAATAACCATTAACATTTAACAAACCTATAGGTTTATGGTGAATGTGCAGTTGAGCCCAAGAGGAAATATGAAAGATCTCTTCCAATGTGCCTAGACCACCTGGTAAAGCAATGAAGACATCAGCATTGTTAAACATTGCATTCATTCGAGCTGACATTGTGGAGACTTGAAGTTCCTCTCCAATTGTTTTTTTAATGATGAGAAATTAGAAAGGCAATCATACCACCTATATGCAGGCCAGCTAGAGTCTCACACACACACACTCTCTCTCTCTTTATTTATTTATTTGTTTACTTTTGAAAAAGCATGTGTATGTACAGGTAGTTGTGATTGTGGCTCATATTTTCCCTTGGTTTTACGTTCAAGAACGGCTTAAACGCCCTCTATGGGTCGGGGATAGGCTTCCCATCTAGTTTTCTTAAAAACTAGCAAACAGGGTCTTTTTTAGTTAGATTCCCAAGACTAAGTCAATCATGTTCTTTATGAAATAGTGGCCATAAATCATGAATTACACGATGCACATCTCCACAAGGATGCGTCTCAAGAGTCAATATAAGATTATCTAAAGACTCCTTACTCAGGCCATCCTTAATGAATTATATTTTATCTTCACGGTTTATAGATACCATTCCTAAAGAACGACATTGTGTATTACAAGTCCATCTAGCACATCGATGACAGACTTTCAGTCGTTTTGCACGACGTTTATTTGCAAAAGTGCTTTTACCTATTCCAAGCATGTGTGAAATGAAGGAGTTAGAGGACTCACTTGATAATCGGACCTTTGCTTCAATCAACCAGCGAATATCTTCAGGAATTCCATGATTCATTAACAATCTCAATCTTGCACATCTAGCACGGTAAATTTTTGTAATCGCATTCTGAGGTAGAGCGGGAAAATATTTTTTCAATTTTTCAAGATTAGTGTCCATTTTCAAATGAGAATTGGAAGAGAGATTCAAAGAATTGCACAAATATATACACAGATATCAGTTATTGTGGGAAACTGAAAGAACCGACTTAAGTCACGGAGTACCATTGTCCGCCATTTGACCGGAGTGAGAGAAACTAGCAAAAATCACTAAAAAAAAACACAAAAACAATGTGAGAAAAAAAAAATCAACCTTTATCTACAAGATCATTCCAACCAGTTAATTCATTTTCACTAGGAAAATTATCAATGTAAGCTTTCAAACGATGTTCATTTTCCTTAAAAACATTGTCATTCATTGAATTCTCAATATCGCAGGCCCCATAAGGATTGCTCCATCTTGATCTTAACTCTATAGGGAATGAATAGAGTTGAGAATTATAAAACAAAACTTTTTGACCAGTATCAACTTTTTGACAATTTTCACAAGTTTTGCAGAATGCATGCGTGTCCTTGAACATGGTGGGCCAATAAAATCCATTTTGAAAAATTTTCGCAGCTGTCTTTTTTGACGAGAAATGACTCCCACATGCTTTAGAATGACAAAGTTTAATGACACTACTTACCTCATTGTCGGGAATGAATCTTTGAAATATTTGATCAGGACAATATTTGAATAAGTTAGGGTCATCACAATAAAAATTCTTCACTTCATTCAAAAACTTTTCTTTGTCTTGAGTACTCCAATCAGCTGGCAAATCTCCTAAAGCAAGAAAATTGATATTGTTATCATACCAAGGCATTGGACTAAGAGAAAGTAAGGATTCGTTAGGAAAGTAATCATCGATTGATGTGATATCAGATGTCGAATTTGTTATCATTGTTGACAAAAGATTCACATCAACATTTTTGGTGCCTTTTTCATCCGTGATTTCTTCCTCAAAATAAATCATTTGCAAATCTTCAGATTCATCCAACTCATTTTTACGTAAAGTAGATTCAAGTTAATCATAAACTAATTCGTCAATATGATCTACTTCTTGTAAATCATTATCTTTTCCAGGTTGTTTGCAAATGTTGAAAATATTCATCTCCAATGTCATGTTTTCAAATGATAGCTTCATCAGTCTATTCCTACAATTAATCAATGCGTTAGAAGTTGCAAGAAACGGACGTCCTAAAATAACAAGAAATGAATTACATACTTCAACAGGTTCTGTGTCTAAGACAATAAAATCCACAAGATAAATGAATTTATCGACTTGTACTAACACATCTTCAATTATTCCTCTAGGCACTTTTACAGATCTATCGACAAGTAAAAGAGATATAGAAGTTGGTTTTAACTCACCTAGATTGAGACTTTGAAAAACTGAAAATGGAAGTAAATTCACATTAGCTCCAAGATCAAGTAAAGCTCTTTCAATTTTATGTTCTCCAATAAAGCAAGAAATTATAGGACAACCAGGGTCTTTATATTTCAAAGCATTATTGTTCTGAAGAATAACACTTACTTGTTCAGCTAAAAAGGCTTTCTTTTTCACATTCAGTTTCCTCTTCACAGTGCATAGATCTTTTAAAAATTTAGCATAGGAAGGAACCTGTTTAATAGCATCCAGCAAAAGTATATTGATTCTTACCTGTTTGAAAGTTTCAAAAATTTCAGAGTTGTGATTGACTTTCCTTTGTTTGGTCATGGCTTGAGGAAATGGAAGTGCTGGCAGAGAATCAGTCTTTTCTTTGCAATTTTCAGATTCAACCTCTTCCTTACCCTCAGAGATTGATTCATCATCTTTCTCATAAGGTTCAAGAGAGGGTTTTTCAATAACCTTACCACTGCGCAGAATAGTGACTGATTTGACTTGATCCATGTGTTGGCTTCCGGAACTACTTGCATTTGCATTGTATTGCCCTTTGGGATTTTGTTGTGTTTGAGATGGAAACTTACCTTTCTTGGGATTTTGTTGTGGTTGAGATGGAAACTTACCTTTCTCTTGGAAACTGAGAACAAATGTTATTTTTGCAAGAGTATCTTTAAAATCTATCATGTTTTGAGCAAGTTGAGTATTGATTGTCTCTTGCTTTTTAATGAATGTATGCAATGTTTCCTCAAGATTTCTTCTAGGAGGTGGAGCATAAGGAGGTGCATATCCATGAGAATTTTGAAAATTATGGTGTGCTTGAAATGGTGGTTGTGAAGTTTGTACATTGTTATTATCACTCTTCCAACTAAAATTTGGGTGATTTCTCCAACCAGGGTTGTATATTTGTGAGTATGGGTTATGGTTGGGCCTTTGGAAAATGTTTAAAGCATGGGCTTATTCATGGAGACATTCCTTAAAAGAAGGCAAGGTTGGATAATTATTGGTTGAGTGTTCATTTGCTTCACAGATTTGACACACAATGTTTTCAACAGATTTTAATTGACCACTCCTTTTCAATTCTAGTATCTCGACTTTTCTAGCTAAAGATGCAAACTTGGCTTAAAGGTTATGATCTTCTCTAAGGTTGTACATACCTCCACTAGTTGTATGAGGTTGAGTTTTACTCGGTGCTTCATAAGTACCCGCGGTGTCCCAATTTTGAGCATTTTCAGCTAACAAGTCTAAGTACTCCATTACTTCATCAGGGTCTTTATCTTCAAAAGTTCCATTGCACATCAATTCAACCATTTGCCGATCTCTAGGTGTTAACCCTTCATAAAAATGTGAAACCAATCTCCATGTTTCAAAACCATGATGAGGGCAAGTATTAAGTAAGTCTCGATACCTATCCCAACATTGGTAAAATGTTTTTCCTGGTTTTTGAGTGAAAGTGGTGATTTGTCTTTTGAAAGAGTTTGTTCTATGAGATGGGAAAAACTTCTTTTAAAACTGTTGTTGCATTTCATCCCAAGCACGAATGGATCCTGGTCTTAAATTTTGTAGCTAGTGGTCGTATTTCTTAATGACTTGAGCCGTATGTTGCTGAAAGGCCTCGAACTCCTTAGATTTGGAGCTCGATATTGATTAGGAGCTCCCAACGGTTGAAACACTATGAGTTGACCGCAAGTTGTCGGCCGTAGTGTTAGAGAGCCCGTAAACCCGATTTTTATCGAGTTCACCTGAAGAGCCAACCTCCATCCACAAATCCTAATCGAATTCTGGATGGTTCAAAATATCATCCCCATATCTCTCCCTCAACCGATTATTATAGGTCTCCTGAAAATAAAAATAAAAATAAGTAATCATCATATTCAATTCAATAAACATAATAACTTACAAAATGAAATGGTTGAACAAACATACCATGAAATGTTGAGCACGGTTATCAACGAATTGTTGCACCCCCTTCTAGCGGTCTTGACTCCGCACGTGCGTCTCCATAAATAGCTCAATCGGGCTCGGCTCACATCCAATGGGAGGTGTGTCAATAGCTGCATTTTTAGGAGGTAGTCAAGTTTTGGGGGTTGTCCCCAAAGCTTTAACACAAGGGGACATCATTGGAAAAACAATTGGAGAGGAACTTCAGGTCTCCACAATGACAGCTCGAATGAATGCAATGTTTAATCATGTTGATGCCTTCATTGCTTTACCAGGTGGTCTAGGTACATTGGAAGAGATCTTTCATATTTCCTCTTGGGCTCAACTGCACATTCACCATAAACCTATAGGTTTGTTAAATGTTAATGGTTATTATGATAAGTTGTTGTTTTTTCTTGATCATGCTGTGCAACAGGAATTTCTAACATCTTCTGCACGACAAATCATAATCTCTACTGCTACTGCTGAACAATTAATTGACCAGCTACAATCCTTCATCCCTGTAATTGATCCTTCCATGAGTCGCATAAATTGGTTAACTAAGGAAAGCCGTTAAAAGCTTAGATTGGATTTGAGCCTTCATTTGTGAATTTTTATGTCTTTTGGTTTTATTATTGTGTTTTGTTATTTCTTATTTTTGTTTCAGTGTGTTTCAGGTTTGTCAGTGTTCGTTATTTCAGGTGATATCTTCTATACTCTATCTTTCTACCTTTAAACATTGAGGACAATGTCTCGTTTTGGTTGGGTGGAGATGGTAGTAGTTGATAAAAAAAAAATTATTTTTCATTTCATAAAGCGTGTGCATAATTGTTGTTACTAGGATGGTAGAGTAAAGGAGCTCTTTTGTTAAAGTGACTCTTGAGACGCATCTTAGTAATCATTCTTAACAAGGTCTATTATAATAATTCTGCTCATATACTCATTTAACATGTATTCTTAAATCTTAATTTTCACACACACACTTTAACATATGATTGTGGGTTGCACATTGGATTATTACATTATTTATGTTCTTTTGTTAAAGGTAACAACTAAGGGAAAGGGATTGTATGTAATTAAAAAAAAAAAAGAACAGAAAAAAAAAAGAAAAAAATGATAATAATAAAAATGTAGATAAGTTTGGTTTTGTAGCCTCCCTAACTTAAG
>NW_011501169.1:0-13496 GCF_000495115.2 Populus euphratica
CATTGATAACGTCAGAATTTGAACTCAGACCTCCATATAAAAGTTCTAGAAAATTATCTCAACTTTTCAGGTTAAAAAAAATTAAGGTCATTTGGACTTCTAGAACTCAAGATATGAGTTAAACAATAAAAATCAAGGTCATTTGGACATGAAAATGGAATTTTTAAATCTTGGATTCCTATGAAAGTTGTAGGCCTATGTCTTACCTTTTCATCCATATAAAGTCAACCTAAATCAAAGATCTATAGCTCTAGATATGACCCAATTACCGAACACTATTCTAGTTTGTACTGCACCGACATCTCTTTTCTAAGTTTGGCCTTCTCTTTGTCCTTTCAATTTCAATACTTCAACTTATCAATCAATCCTTTTATTTATGTGATAGACTTGCATATAGGATGAACATTTATCATAAATTAAAGGTACCGTATCATATCAGACTTGTTATTATAAAACATATTTTAGTTAAGTAGTTATTGATACTTCAAATGCAAAATGATGATATAAAACATTGATAACAAATATACTTTTAAGTATTAATCACAAAGAAAATATAATTTAAACTCGAGGACAAGTTCTCCCCAATCCCGAAGATTGATGCATGGAATTTTTCTTAAACAAGCAATTTTATGTTCACTAGCATAACTATTCTACGAAGATTAAAACTTTATAGTTTATTGAGATTAGAAGGCCTTTAAATAAAGTCTGTAAGTCATTATTTAAGATTTATCATATTTGTTTATTAATTTAGGCTTCTTTTTTATGTTTGGTTTATAACTCTTTTCTTATTTCAATAGTTTCTTTAGAAAATTTCATTCTATTATTATATAATTTTTTAGCTTGTATTTTAGTAGATTGCTTGAAAATAAAATATTCAATAATAAAATCTTGAATTAAGTTTTTGTGCTGGGGACTTTATTTGATAAAATTGTGTTGCTTGTTTTTATTATATTTTTTATATTGTTTTCATCTGTGTCCTTAACTCTTTTAGAAATAGACTAATTAGTTGTTATGTGCTTTAGTGATGGTGAAATCAAATTTTTATTTAGTGCAGAAAAATAATCTATAGGCATTGTCAATGTGATTTCTAGCCTTCAGAAAATAAATAATTCTAAACTAAAAATTTAACGTGTGTTTTAATAGAATAAATATGGAAGTATATGGGAAAATAAGTATAAAAAAGAATTGTTACATTAACTAAAGACTAAGTTGGATATCATGTATTACAAGACGTGTTAAAATAAGATCTAGATAAAAGATTCATCTATAATGGTAAATAAGTTTTCATGTTGTTTACTTAATAAAAAGCTAAAAGAAATTAAAAAATATAAAAAAAAAATCAAAAAATTTAAATAGGGATAAAAATTGTATCGCTTTAATTAAAACTCATTCATATTTTTAATGCTCTTTCTTTTTTATATTGTTTTTATAAGAATAGTGATTTTTTAAAAATAGTTTATCAAAACCATAAAAGCAAGTTAAAAAATTACTATATTTTAATAATTATGACATGAATGTATTAGAAGAAAAGGATTAATATATAAATTTCTCATGCACTGCTAGTGCATATGAGGAGCGTTTTGGAATCTGTTTTTTAATGATTTATACAATAAAACAATTACCGGAAAGACAATGAGTAAAATTATAAAGAAAAAATATATTTTTTTCATCACAACCTTTTTTATTCATTTAAGTTTTTATTTTTTTAACCAAAAAAATTATAAGAAGCATAATTCAAAAAAACAATGGTGATAAATTTAATGACTTGAACTTCATTTTCATAAAATATTCATGACTAAAAATATATAAAATGTCTAAATAGCAGTTTCACATATAATGATTAAAGAAATGATGGCTAAAATTATATATAAATAAAAAAGCTAGAATTTTATTTGAGAATATATATATATATATATATATATATATATATATATTGAAATAATATCTTAAATATTATTTTATTTATTTGATTATAATTAAATTTAATTAAACTCTAAGATTAAAAAAAAATGATGAAGGGCTATACAAAAAACCACTAGCTAATATTCTATAAAACAAAATTATAACCTTATTATATAAAATTAAAATTAAATGGTATTTAATAAAATAATACCTTAAATATAATTTTAATTATTTTATTTGATAGAATTTTAATTAAAATTTAAATAAAAAGTAAAAAAAAAATCTTAGTATAAAGAGCCTAGGTGTTTGAGCTTAGGTGGGCTAGCCCTTGTACAAAGCAGAGAAGGCTACACATATGCAAGTCTGTAAGGTTAGACCCATGTGCTTAAACATTTTTTTTATATAATTAAATTTATCATACAACGTATAATTCTTCTAATTTTTTAATAAAAAAATAGTGACACATCAACTGTTAGTTTATATTTCAACCATTAGAAAAGTGACAAAAAAATTAGGGTCCGACTTCTAGGACCAAAAAAACCCTATTTTCCAATTGCTTTTTCACTTTAAAACATTTAAAAAATACCTTATAGGCTTAAATAAACTCATTCCCAACCTTAAATCACCTTTTAATCTATCATAAAAGGAAAAATTAATCCAAATGAAAGGAATTATCAATGCATGATCTACTTATTCCAACAAAATAAAGGATTGAAAGCACTTAAATAATATTTCTTTTGTCAAATAAAATTTATTAACACCAAAATTGTATTATTTTTTTATTAATGAAAAGTGTTTGACCAATAACTTTCTTTTTATTTCTCATATTTTGATAACTTTCTTTCTCTTCTCTCAAACATAAGGATTAAAAAATGAACAAAATAAAGTTTTTGATTGAAATTAAAAATAAAAAAAGGGGCTAAAAATAAAAAATACAAAAACACTATAGACCAAAATTTTAAAAAGTGTGACTCATGACCAGTAAAAGAAAAAAAAAACTAGTTTATATATATATATAGCTACACACACTTTTAATTAATATTAAAGTTGGTCTCTAAAGTTTAAATTATTTTTAACAATAAAATTAAATTTTATTTAATCAAATCTAGCATTAAGTTAACATTACATTGGAATGTTATTTTAACACTACGAGAACTCTATAGGAAGCATATTAACAAAGTATATATTAACCTTTAAGCCCTCGTTAACGAATTATATAAGGGTAAAAAAAAAAATGATGATTAAATAGAAAATTCTTCAATGACAAAAAAAAGAAAAAAAAAGTGTCCTAGGAGTTCTAGTTTTTAATTGGCAACCAATCATATGGTTGTAAAGTGATAAAATATTGTTTTATTTTGTTTTGTTGCAAAGCCCTTGCAAATTAGTGGCAAACACCTTCTTTCTAGTAGTAATTAATGGAACTCGTAAGTGTGTATTAAATTGAAATCATGACACAATACCTTATCAAATTTTCTTACGTTTGGCTTTATTCATCAGCATATACTGGATATTTTAAACTTTCCTACAAGTTCTTCGACAAAAACCTATGGAAATTGATTTTCTTTTTCTTTTTAGTTAATTTGATTTTCCAATGGAATAGTGACAAACCTTTTGTCGTTATTTCTCCTGTGAGGAAAGGAAAAAATGGATAAACTTTGTGAAAAAATCTGCTAGGAATCTATTCCGATGGATTTGTGAATACCAACACTGAAATTGCTGATAGAAATGTGCCATTAGAGAATTCCATCGATCATTTCAGACCGAAATCTGCATGAGCAAATAATTATTTTCTTAGGTGATTATACAATTAAGCTGGCCTTTTTTTGGATTTTTTGAATACATATTTTTGTCTCTAATATAACTTTAAGACACGAAGAGTATATAATATGGAGCAGTAGATGTTAAATTAAACCAGGTAATTCTTACACGCAATGTTTTGAAACAAGGAGATGCTCATAGGATTGGTGTAAAAATGTCTTTTTTTTTCATTTTCCATGATGCGCACCTCCCTTTCTCTCTGACCGTCTGTGAGCATCCTTAGAATGAGGAAAGAGACAAGTGAAGAATCAAATGTATGATGTAAACTGGTCAAGATAAACGTGATCGTGATGAAAGGTCATTTCAGAAGTTTGTGCAGACAGTAATTAAGATTATATGATATAGAGAATTAAGGAGGGGTGGGTGATGAGACATGGGTGCATTGTCTCGGGGATTCGGCAGAGCCAGGGCAGCAACCATGTGTCGGTCTCTTAGCATACAAAAAGGCTCAAAACCAAACAAAATTAACAATTTGAGAGAAATGACAGCTCGTCAAATACAGTCCCCCTGAGCTCTCAAGCTCCCTCATCGCAAAGTACACTACCAAATTAACCCTATCCCTGCTCTCTGTCTCCCTCCCTCTGTCAAAACCCCAACATTCAAAGCTGTACTCCATTTGAACGTTTTTAAACAAATGTTTTCCTATAATTCGATAAATATTAAAAGGGCATTTTACTCACCAAAGACCCAAATGGGTAACCGGGTAGTTTGTTCTCTCTCGTTCCTACATAAATACACACATGCATATGATTTTTGGCACGATATGATAGACGTTAGTGGCATAAAAATACAGGTCAAAACTCAAAAGCTTCTCTCTTATGTCACCGAGCATGAAAACACATCACGAGAAGGAAACAAACTAGGGTCTGTTTTCATCATCAGAACGTCTTTTTTTTCTTTTTCTTTTTATTTATTTATTTATTTATTTTTTTTTGGGGGGGGGGGGGGGTGGGGGGGTTTAAGATATTAAAGTTGCTATTTTAAAATGATTTTTCTTACCCATAAAATTATCAGTATATTACCGGGTCAAATTTGAAGGTCTCGATACCAAAAAGAACCTAGCTAGGTGGAGCCTGTGCAAGTAATGGCCACCTTTGTTTTTTATTTATTTTTCACAACAAAACAAAGCGGGAAAGAAGTGAGGAGAGATTAGCATTTAACTAAGACTAACATATCATTTCTCGAGCCATACACTATCCGCTCGTATCATCTCTAATCTTTGGTGGGTGAACTTGTTCAAATCCCTACTTTCCAACTGTCTTGAGCAATATTTAATCATCCCCATTAACAACCTTGTTATTTCCTCGTTTGCACTGGGCAAGACAATTTGAAAAATGATTGTGAACATGTTACCTCCTTGCTGATTTTTCTAGGGTTTCATGTTCGTTTCCCATACGACATGGATAGGGTTACAAACTATTCAACATGGATTAATTTTGATGATCATGTTCTCTAATTTCTCTGCATGCGATATCCAAGAAGAGACATAGCCTAATATGAGGACTAATGTTCCGTTTTGACCCTACAATGTTTGTTTTGCATTGCGAGCATCGTTGATTAATGTATGATGGGGATAAAAAGCCTTGTACGGATCATAAGCTGCATTACAAAAAGGGGAACAGAATCCTTATCATTATCATTTCGAGGCAATTGTCCTGGCATTTGTCTCTAACTGTGCTTCGCTATCTGTGTTATTTATCATCCGGGTGAAACATGTTAACATGATACGTGTCGAGGACCCATGTTCTTCTTCTTGACTGAAACCATATTTTTATTACAAGTTTGACATCATATGTTACAATCGTGGTCTTGATATTAGGGTTTCTTATCAAATGAGTTGTGGAAATGTGGTCCTGGCTGGTTCAAATTAACCCTTCTATTTTTTTTTGAATGTTGCTCTTTAGAAGTTGATTGGCCAGTTGAGAGCAAAATCATATGGAAATATGCGTCCGTTTCTTAATCAATCCATTATCAACATAAAAAACTGTTTCTATATAGTTTTAAAGCTTTGCCAAAGGAACAGAATGAAGCATGAAAATGGAACAAAAGTCAAAAACTTCACAAGAATCATGTGTTTATATGTTATGATAAATGTGCCTGTCAACTCTTTCGTCATCATAATCTTCTCATTTTGATCCGATCAACACTTTAACCAAGTTGATTAACTCATAAATAAGTAAGATTCCAAACCATATAATTTGAACAGAAGACACTTTCAATTAGCTCATCTCCAAAGTACAATTCTCACTACGTTGACGTGAGTCAACAGATCTAGGTTGTCACTGACTTTTCATACTCGTATAGAAATCGGCATCAAATGACACTCTTTGATTCCAAATCTAGGGGACCATCGACAATCATCTAGACAAAGAATAATTTGATGACAAAAATGTTGGTGGATTCTTAGGATCTTCTAAAGCATATAAGAATTATTTAACGACGAGCAACAAAATATAGACAGCTGTTATTTCCATTCTCACTTTATTTTAATCCCAATATTTGCCTTGAACCAATTTTATATTTTATGAATTATGCTTCCACAGTTTTGACCGTACGTTAATCTTTGGGATCGAAGACGTTTGATATTGTCTTATTTCTTTTGTTAAACAAAAGAAACCCACTATTCGTTTTCTTTCTTTGTTTTTTTTGTTTTTCTCGTTAGTATCTTATAACATTTCTAGTTTTATGTTAAGATGACGATGATAGTTTCACTAATTTCTCAAGATCGTTTTCTTTTAACACTTATGCCTCATTTAATTATGGTCGTCATCACCGATCAAACTCATCACGTTACTATCAACATCAACATCATATGTATCATCTCTCATCCAATGTCAATTTGTCATGATCAGTGTCATCATCAATTCCATTTTTCTTATTTGTTAAACCGCTTCGTATCGTCTTTTATATATGATATTCTTTCCTTTTTGGCATGTAATGTTTGCTATTGTTTAGTATCATATATCATCAATTTCATTGTTACGTATTGAAAGTCAGTATATATAGGTTTTTTCTGACACTGCAGAAAATTGTCCAATATCTACGGTAATACCAATAGAAACAATTTTGTCACACTATGATGAAAAATTACATTGCTAGTTTTGTCGGTAATAATTAATGAAAAAAGTTTATTAATGATAAATAATAAAGGAATTATCAAATGAATTCAAAGAATATAGAAAAACTAAACAGGTATTTCCTTTTTAATTATATTAGCAAATTTGATATATCAATATTTTTAATGAAATTATAGATGATAATTTATTATTGCTAGTTTCTGTCAAGGAATCCATCGATAATTTTAAAGTTATAATCAGCAACATGCATTTTTGTGTTGTATATATAACTTGTTTGTGTGTTTACTTATTTTGTAACTTTTTTTTCCTAGAGAACTTTATTGTATGAATATATGATTTGTACATGTTAGAGTTTGTTTGAGATTTTAAAAAATTATATTTGTTTATCATTTCATGAAAGTGAGATACATGATGAGTTATTTAATAGATACATTTCATATTTTATCAATTTTATTGTTAAGTTGAAAATTTCAATAACTTTTGAAAAATTTAAATTTTTTGAGAAAATTGATAGTAATTAAAGGGTACTATTAAAATAGATTGAATAAATTTGAATTGAAATAATGATAGCTAATTAGTTGGATATCAATAATTTGTTAAGTTCACAATATTAATTAATACATTTGTCATTAATATTATATATAGGTTTCATATAAGTAATGGATGATTATTCTTGGATGTATCGAGTTTCATCTATGAGATTACGAATGATGGATTATTGTAGTTGAGTTGTGGGTTTTATTAATTATGCACTATCTAATTCAAAGAATATTGTGGGTTTTATTAGTTATGCACTATCTAATTCAAAGAATATTAGTGAAGGCGGTATTAGATGTACATGTAAGAGGTGTAAAAATAAAAAAGTTCATCAATACAGATGTTGTTACAATACATCTTCTATATATATATAAAAAAAAAGTTAATGAGAAAATACTTGTGTTTGTTTACACACGAAGAACCTATGTTCCTTACGAGACTATGGTAGAAAGGATAGTTGGCTCAACTTTTAGTTCTAGCAATGTGTATGGAGTTGTTGATGATAATAATAATTTTTATATGAGTATAGTGAGAGATGTAATGAGAATAAATCAAGGTTAGTATAGATGAAGAAACAAATGTAGGCGCAACTAGGTTTATTAAGCTTTTGAAAGATTATAGCAAATCATTATAGGATCGGTGCACAAATCATAGTAAATTATTGGGTTTTGCACAAGTGTTCATTATCTAGTCAAATCATAGGCTGATTAAGGTTGGTTATCACAGAATCATCAAATGGATAAGAAACATTTTACCTGAAAGGAATAGGCTAAACAAAACTTTTATGCTGCTAAATTCATGATAAACCTTTTGACTTAGGATATAAGAAAATCGACATATGTCAAGCTTTTGCATGTTGTACTAACATGAAAATACATATTTTTTTAGTGCAAAACCTCTGAGCATGCTTGTTATAAACTCAAAACTAGTAGGGAAAAGACTCTTCTTAGATATAGAAAACTCATATTCTTCTTAATCACTAACAGGATGTAAAGATTATTCATATATCTAAAAATTATTGAGCATGTGATATGACATCATTCATATAATATGGTAGATGGTATCATAATGCACCTTTTCAATGTTAAAGCTTGGAAGTAATTTAATAGGTGCATCCTCAATTTTCAATATAATCATAGAACATATGTCTTAAGTTATGTGCAGATAAATTCAATCCATTTGGATTATTTGCTCATCATATTCTTATTAGCTGGTGATATTTATAGTTTACAACTTACCACCGAGAATGTATATAATGTCAAAGTTTATGTTTTTATCTCAATCCTTATTGTAAATCCTTAGATAAACTCTATAAAATTAATAGTGGACAATATATGTCAAGTAAATAAATCAAGTATTGAAAATAAAAAGGTGAGTTTGGATTTTAAGAATTTGAAATAAAATATTCTTATGTTAACTTAAAAATAAAAGTATGAAAATGGTGGAAAAAATGCAAATAAAAACCAAATGGAAGAGTTAAAAAGGGAAAGCGATGTTCTAAGATATAATTTAATAAAATTTGATGTAGTCTATTTAAACTCAAAGCTAAAAATACATCTACCTCTAGGAAGTATGACCTAGCAAATATAAAGGGTACAATATAGACATGTAGCATGAAAATTGTATATTAGTGATAAATATGGATAATTCTTATAAATTTAGGGTTAAAATGTTTAAAAAAGTATTTTTGATTTTTCAATAGTAGTTTTATGTGCGAATGACTTTGATTGCAGGTGCAAGCCTATATGCAACCATACAGTTTTTAACACAGAATGGAACAAAACTTAAGGAAAATTTGTATTATAAATAGGGATGGAAGTTCCTAATGAATTGTTAAAAATCTAGATGATTTAAGTAGATAAATCAGTATAAAAATTTGGAGTCTTTGGTGTAAAATTACTTTTTGGCCAACTTTACATTATTGAATATAATTCTTGATCTAATTGTTTGATCAAGTTGAAATTTTACGAGTAACTTCATGACACTTCTCTATACTTAAGTTAAGATTTTAGGTCAATCAAAGTTTAAGAAGGCCTTATAGAGACACTAAGTATAAAAAATACTTGATAAATGACTTATAGACTCATTAAGGGCATTATTGTTATTTTGGAAAAAATTATTCTTCTTCCCCCTATATACATGGTAGTGATGCTTAAAGGAAGAGGGGGAGGCCAACTATCATCATCTTCTTCTCTTGTTAATATGTTTCCATAGAATTTGATGTTCTAGTGATTAGAATGAGAGAATAAGACACTATTTATTTTTGCAATGTATAAGTGCTTTTGAAAAAAACTAATTTTTTTCTTTAAATTAATTTTTTATGGTGTTTTTATATCATATTAATGTGTTGATTTTAAAAATAAATTTTAGAAAATAAAAAAACTTTGTTTGATATATTTCCAAATGAAAAACACTTTAAAATGCAACCACTACCACAATGTCAAATGGACTCTAAAACCCTAAACACACAATACTAAGCCTAAGAAATCATCTTTAAAGAGGAAGGGGGGTGTGATGGTTAAAAACTAGAATAATTGGAAGAAAATAAAGATTGGAGGTGAAAAATTCAGTTTGGAGAAGTTAAATTGACATCAATACAATAGGAAAAGGTTGTTAAAGCCATCTGACTTACTTTAATTTTATTTTAGTAAGTTTTAATATTGAAATTTCAACGATTATAAATTAAGGTGGTGAAGGATTTCAGGAGAATTTAGAACTTGTGTTGAAATGATATAATTGAAATATAATAGAGTAAGAATGGTTTGAATTATAAATGATTGAAAAACAAATTGGATGTTAATGCTTGTAGGGGTTTTGGCCAAAGTACATATATTTAATTTATATGGAAGTCTTATAAATGATTTAATATGAATGCATTCTTGTATTTGAAATTTGTTAAGTTAAATAAGCTAGTATGTAAATAAAATGGCTATGTGTAATGTCTATTTATTATTGTGTGAGATTAAATAATAATAATAATAATAATGTAGAGTTTGATGAATTCAAAAGATTATCAAAAGCAAAAAGTTTATATTTAGAGGTTGGTAAAGCCAAGCATAAAAGGAAAAAAGTGAGAACTTGTGAAATTATATAATTTTTGTTTGATGGCATGTGATTGATAAGTTTTAAGTGGTGATGATGAATTTAGATAATGAAATCTTGTGTTAGTTTTAATAGGATTGATATGTGGGTTATGATAGAACAAAATGAGATGTTAGTAAGCTTAAAAAGTAAGCAAAGAATAGTTTAAGATATTCAATTTAATTGTTTATAATTGCCAATTTGAAAGACTAATTACTATGTGAACAACTATGATAAATAGATAATTCTAAACAAAGAAATAAAATTTATTCATTGATGTATATCTATGTAATTCACCCAAACAAAGAAATTATTGTAAATTATACAAAATGATGATGTGTGTTTCCTAATGTGATGTATATGAAAAATCATGATAGGATGAAAGAATCATATATAAAGATTGTGATCTTAGAATTTTAGTGGTCTTGGATATAAAGTTATTAAATATAAAAGCTTTGTAAGAATGTCAAAAAAATAATATGTATAAGTGATGAAGTAATTATTGGAATGGATATATGTAAAGGATTAAGAAATTATGTGTAAAAGCATAATGTAATTTGTGCTTGGGAAGAGTTGTATAGAATGATTATAATGTCCTCATTTTTTTAGCACAATTATATCCATACATGATACACACACACAATGAAATTAGGGTCAATTTTTTTGTTCCACACTTTTATACAATGGTCATGTTATTTATTATGTTAAGATTTTAGCAGACTTTAATAATCAATTATTGCATACACAACACAAATAACTCCTATACCACATTAATACAATCATCATGGATTTTATCCTTTATCATAGTCATTGTTTCTTAACATTATCAAAAAAATTTATTTCCATAATATATATACTTAATATAAATTATAATTATTTCTTCAAAGTCAGAAGACATACAATAACTAAAAAAAAAAAGAAATAAAAACATGTAGTAAGTAAATTAGATGCATAATGCTAACATCCTTAAGTTTACAAAATATTTAATTATAGGATAAGTAAGATAAGTAAGATATCCTATTAATTCTACCTAATTATAGGATAAGTAAGATATCCTATTAATTCTACCTGAAAGCATATAAGTATTAAATTATACCTAATATAATTTTCTAGTCCTAATAGATATATCTTTGTTGCTTTGTAATGTATGATGGTCATTTATATATACATAAAAAAATAAATTTAATCCTACAATTTATAATTTAAAATAAATTTAATCCTACAATTTATAATTTAAAATAAATTTAATCCTACAATTTATAATTTACTCCAACATATATATACAATCTGAACAACTTAAAAACACCATTAATTATTATCTTATAAATGTTCAGAGTTTTCATTTAATTATAATGTCAATTACAATACTATTTTCAACTTCAAGTCTCATATTCACCATTACTTATTCATATAGATTCTCATTAATGATAAAAGGTACAAACATAGGCTTCCATTAAAAAATAAAAACAACATAATTGAAGTTTCCATTCAACAATGGAAAGAATAAATATTTGCTTTCATTAAACAATGAAAGCACCATAACAAAAATTTTCATTCAATAATGAAAACAATAAACATTGGCCTTCATTTAATAATGAAAATATTATAATAGAGGTTTCCATTCAACAATGCAAGCAACATAACATTAACTACTATTTATTAACGATAACAACATAATAGTGATTTTCATTCAACGATAAAAAATAAAAAATATTGGCTTCCATTCAATGATAGAAGCAATGAATCATTGGCTACCACTCATCAACGATAGCAACATAATCTTTCCTTTGCATAACCAATTTCTCAAACTCAACCTTTGTCATTTCTACCTCATATCTTTTTCTTTTCTTTTTTTCCCACTTCATTTACTATACATAATTCTATTTCAATGAAAATTATAAGATATAATGAAATTTCAAGAAATAAATTATATAATTAAATTATGCATCTTATTTGCACTTCTAATCGAGTGTGATCCTCTTGCTAAAAAAAAGCATTCCTAGTGCCTCTCTTGAATTTAGAGAATGTAGCATAAATTAATATTTTTATCATCTCATAACATATCATTATTCCTTTAATTTAAATCCAACTATACAATTCATCTTCAACGTTATAATTATCATTTTCTCCGAATAATCCCAAGTATATTAAATACTTCTCACCTATATCATGTCGTTTATCATTTTCTCATTGTATCTACTCTTAAATAATTAAATTCAATTAATACTAAATTTTCAATTACCCCCCTCATTTTGTATCATACTTAGCCATAAACCTTTCTTATTTTATTTTCCTTTCTAATGCTTTTCTTTAATTTTATCATAGTTCAATTTACAATCGCTACATTACAAAACTATTATTTAAACACAATAAACTTACAAACACACACGCACGCATGCACATCCTTCCAACACAACAATTAACAAACATTCTAATATGTTCACCAAAATTGATAACATAATCTAATTTCCTTATAAAAATTTCTAACATAAAATTTTACATTAATTCCTTACAATGTTAACACAAAAACATCAAAAGAATACTTCCTTCTTTTTTTTCTTACACTTGGCCGCCCTAGTTTTCTTCTTAGTAACACTAATTTCACATCTATAACATTCCATTTCTACTTATTTTTAGCGTTTCTAATACTTGTTTACAAAACCCCTCAAATTCAAAATCATGAACCCTAATTTATATAATTAAAAATTCCATCAAAAGAAATTAAACTTCCTTATAACTTGTTCAAATGAGCGTGGATCATCTTACCAAACAAGATTTTGCTCTCCAAATGATGGGCAAATGAAACTTTCCCAAGCTTTCCTCTTTTTTCTTTAATTTCTTCATTTTCTCTCTCCAAAACCATAGTTTCTCTTCCTTAATCTCACTTAATCAATCCTAAAATATGGTTTATAAGAGATAATATAGAAATTATGATCTCATAAGGTTTCTCTCTTTTGCTCACTGATTAGTACTTAAAAGTGCATTTTTATCATGGTTTTATATCATCATTTTGCACTTGAAGTATCAATAACTCCTTAACCAAAGCATATTTTATAATAATATATCTAATAATACAAGATA
>NW_011501169.1:14532-21914 GCF_000495115.2 Populus euphratica
TTTTTAATTTGTACAATTAACCTCCCTGTGGTTCGACCCCGGCCTTGCCGGGTTATTTATTACTTCGACACTCCTACACTTGGGAGAAGACATCAATCTTTTCATCATGTCACTCACAAACTTCTTCTTTTTTCTAACAAATTTCTCTTCCCAAATGACATAATAAAAATATAAATAACTAAAAATTTGTTTAATGCCTATTATGTCCCTATACCTTTTATATTTCCTAGTTAATATTTTCCAGATCCCCACACCTATTTATACCAAGCTTAATGCTGGTGAAATCAAGTTTCATTAAACTTTATTTCATAGCATTCCTCACTTGAAAAATTATTTTCATTTAGTTTCTATTTGTGTTTTTGTATTTTTTTTTTATTTTTTAGTAATTTTTCATATTTGTATTTTTAAAACTATCATGTAATTTTTTTTTAATTTCCAAAATTTGTTATCATCCTCTTAGTATAACTATTCCATTTACAAGCTTCATGCAACATTTACTTAAATATCTTTATAGATATTTCCTAGGCTTTTACAATGATGATATGAAAGAAATTCAAATTGAAATGTGTGAATAATAATGAATGTTACGTGGAGTTTGTAGAAGAAGCGTTTAGGGTAAGATTAGACTTCTCAAGAAATTAGATAGCAGAAGCTAGGGGAAAGGATTGACCCTTCCTTGCCCTTGTAATTATTTATACATGCCTTGATGAATTACAATGATAATTAAAGTGTATATTATATTATTGTTGTTATTGTTAATAGAAGGCATATGCCTTTAAGGTAGAAATTGGTATGTAATTTATAATGAATCGTATAGGTGATAATGTATAATATATTATGGGATGTGATTTACTGCAATGGCGGAATTGTTATGCAAGAATTATTATCAATCACATTGGTGGGATTCAATGAAAGATGTATTATCAATTGAAACAATGGAAATCATGTGTAATTCATGTTAGACCACCATAAAAGAAATTAATATTGGATGTGTGTGTGGGGGGGGGGGGGGGGTTTGTGTGATAAGAACTCTAAAATAACTAATAAATGGGATAGTCAACACATGTATAGATATTGTTAGGGAAAAGGTGATTGACACCTTGATATCTTATTCAACAAATTTATTATGTCAAGTAATGACAAATACTTTAAATATAGTATGTTCTTATTTTCATAGTATTATGTGTGGAACTAGTTACAGTGGTTAATAAGGCTGATGCCTTAATTAATGGGCGATTAAAGAAACTAGTTATCCTAGTTCATAGGACCAGTATCCTGGTTAATGGGTAATTAGAAAAACTAGTTACCCTAATTAATAGGACTAGTGTCTTGATTAATTGGAAATTAGATATAATAATTCTCTGGTTAATGGTCAATTGAAAAAACTAGTTATGATGTTTAATAAAAGGCAATTAAAAAAAATAGTTCCCTACTAGTTCCCTCATTAATGGGTAATTAGGATAACTAGTTAATGAGATTAATATCCTGGTTAATGGGTAATGAATGGAAATGGTTTCCTAGTTAATGAGATTAGTGTTCTAGTTAATGAGCAATGTTCATACATAGATTGGAAAGATAAGCTTATAATTATTATCAAAATTGATCTAATGACTTAAACGCTCATAAATTAAAAATTAGACTTTATAATTATTTTTTTATTTGCTTTAGATGTGATTATTACAACTTCATAACCCAACTCATGAATTTTGCAACTTAACTGGTGTTAGTCTAAGTCAATTTAATATGTTGCATTCTTACTATTTAGAGAAAAAAGATGTCATCTAATATGTCACTTTTAATATTTAAAAAAAGTGTCATCCAATATGCATCAAAATGTTTTTCATAATTAAATATTTTTTATTAGAAAATACATCAGCAACATATTTATTTTTTATGTTTAAATAAATGATTTGATTTGTGGCATAGTGTGGGCCATAAATCCAGTGATTAACTATATGGATCCAATATAAAAAACCAACCTTGTTCTTTCATTGATTAAAACAATTTAGTCAATATAAGTTATTAAGACATAATTTTTAAATTAGTTACTTGACTTGTAATTTGTTATGGTTTGATTAAAAAAAACATTTATTGTAAAAAAAATGAAGGCATTCTCAACACATTTTCTAGGATCATTAAAAAAATTTATTTGTGAAGTAAAACGTTGTTGTATTTATTTAATAAAATAAATCTAGAATTATGTACCAATAAATGTCAAAAAAAGAATTGTTAGAAAATTGAGAGACAAACACATATTAAGATATTTGATTTAGCGCTACTAAAAGCTCTTCAATTTCTTTATGTAATTTTATGGTAATAAATATGTTTCGGAAGTAGAGTAATAATTTGAATTTTATAGAAACAAAATAGTTTTCTA
Source organism: Populus euphratica (assembly GCF_000495115.2). Classification (NCBI taxonomy): domain Eukaryota; kingdom Viridiplantae; phylum Streptophyta; class Magnoliopsida; order Malpighiales; family Salicaceae; genus Populus; species Populus euphratica. The sequence continues at coordinate 16,910 of NW_011501169.1, forward strand.
TTATAATTCCTTCTTTTCTTATTAATATATTTTTAAAAAAAAATCTTCCCAAAGGTATGTTTTTTATTCAATAAAAACTAAAAGGAATTCAAATATATATATATATATATATATATATATATATTAAAAAAACAAGAAATTAAATGATTTAAAACAAGAATAAAAGATATTTTCTTAATTAAAATTTCTTCAGATTATCATTCCGCTCCTCTTTTTATATTTTCTTACCAGAATAATTCTTTTTTAATAACTTAGTAGAATAATAAAAGAAAGTTTTATTAAAAGAATAAAATAATTATGTTTGGATAATTTCGATGCGAATGTATTAGAATAGAAAATAATATTAAGCGTGCGACTATCATGAATTTTTTGGAATCTACTTTATAATATATTAAATGATAATAAAAATTCACAAGAAATACAATCAATAAAATTATGGAGAAAAATGTATTTTTTTATATCCTTTATTTATTTATTTATTTTTATTTTAAAAAAATTGTTACAAAAAGCATAGTTCATTTACTAAAGAAAAAAAATATTTTTTATGACTATAATTACATAAACTTTATTTTTATAGGATATTCATAACCATAAACATTAAAAATAAATGAATACAATATTCATTTATAATAACTAACAAAATTGTTGTTGATAGGAAGCAAAACAAAAAAATATAGCAAAACGAACCACTTGGTTGTTCATTTTGGATATTCCCTATCCATTTAGACAAGCCTTATTTGTTAATGGTCCTTTGACCAAGTGAATTGCCTTATTCACTAAGTTATGGGTCTTTGCCAAACAACAAGCAATAGAAGGAATCATAATTTTATGCAAATTTTTAATAAACTTAATAGTGTCACATACCATAATGCATTATTATAACCTTCTAGAGGTTACTATTTAGTTTTCTCTCTAATAAATACAACCAATAATAAGTAGGACGTAAGCTTTGTTATTAGATGACTAATATTTCTCACCAATGACCCTTGAGCCCTAACACTTTCCATTAATGCTAAAGCATGACATGACATCTAACAACTCATTTTACATGTTACCTATTAGGAAAAATTATTATTCTTTATGATTACTCCCTTAACAACTCCACATTATACAAGGTAATTTCATGTGATCAAGGTACATAAATATCTCAGGTCATGATTCAAGCTCTATGGATTTAAAGATCTAGAAACTCATAGCCAAGTAAAACACTTCCTAAGAAAGTTAAGAACAAGTTTGAAATTGAGCTTAACACAATAATAACTTGTATCGAGTGACCATGCTATAAGTAATTGAACCCTTACCCAAAGATTATAAAGAATTGCAAATGAAAAGAATGAAAGATTCCATGAAAATTGATTAATTATTTGATACATCAAGAGAAGTTCTTTAAAGAACTAAAGCAAAAGAAATCTCTCATTACACACATATAAAAATAAAACAAAAATATAATTGTTAATCTAAAAAAATAATGTCTTTGCAATGCTATTTATACTTAAGAAAATAAACCCTAATGAACATAATAGACTATCATTAATCCATAATAAAATAAAGCCTAAAGTTTTTTAAATAAGGCCTAAATAATTAAAATAAAATAAAAATAAAAATTTTAAATTAAAACCATAATTTCCACCCATGATAGATTAAGAAAATTAGATGTAGAATAAAATCATTGCTTAAAACAAATTCTTAGTCAATAAAACATGTTGCTGCCACTTGGGTATTTCAATCAAATAAAAAACTTCTTTAATTAATTTAAATAAGCATAGAAAATTATAGATCAAGCATCTCTAGTACATGAATTAAATTGACTTAGGTTTCATCTTTATTTGTTAATGTTGCATTTTGGCCCAAATATACTTAATAAGCCTATTAAATATATTTTTTAGCTTATTTTCCCTTAATCTTATAGTTGGACTGATTAGAACTTGTAATAAATTATTTTTGTGTAGTTTTGATTGTATCATCCCTTTGTCCATCTCCTCTCTGAAGTAACTTAGATCTTCTTTGTTGATGAAATATCTTTTTTCGTATATGCACTCAAACCCAATTACATGATTAAAAAAAGAACCTTTTTTTTCCCTTTATTAGCTTTGAATGTATATTGCTTTTTTTTTTTTTGTTTACAACCTCATATTTTCATGAAGAGCTTTTACTACCTGTGTTTTTCTATTGCTGTAAAAACTAGCTCTTTCATTAATAGGTAAATGAAACAAATTCAAATGAGTTAAAGGATTAAAGCTATAGAGAATTTTTAAAAGGATAATAATCAATAGTAGAATGCACACTCATATTAGAATCAAACTAAAAAAATGAAAGCAATTTTTTTAATTTTTCAAACTCTTTTGAATGATAGTTCTTGACAATGTAGTTAAAGTTATATTAAGTTCTTTAGTTTAATCATATGTTTATTGATGGCAAGTAGTAAAAAATAACAAGTTTATTTTTAATTTACCATACAAAACCTTCCAAAAATATCCGAGAAACTAACATTACAGTCATATACAATGCTTCTAGGTACTCTATGGAGCCAAACTATCTCCCTAAAAAAAATAATTTGTTATGTTAGTTCCTTCATCAATTTTATAAAAAGATATGAAATAAGTTATTTTAGAAAACTTATCCGCAACTACAAAAATAAAATACCTACCTCTTTTTCACCTAGACAAATGTAGTTAAAAATCTATAGATATATCAACCCAAGGTTTCTTACGCATTGATATAGGAGTATATAAACCATGAGATAAAACTTTAGATTTAACTTGTCTATATGTTATACATCTATTATAAACTCTTTGCACATCTTTTTTTTTTTATCTTAGGCCAATAAATATGCTCATGTAAAACATCTAAAGTTTTAGCAACCCTAAAATATCCTATTAATTAACCCTCATGAGCTTTATGAACTAGCAATTCAAGTGTAGAATAATTAGGTATGTATAATCTTTTTTTAAAAATAAATATCCATCAACTTTATAAAACTTTTAAAGATAGAATGTTCATATGCAACATATACTTGGTTAAAATCAACATCCTTAATATGTAAATCTTTCACATACTCGAATCCTAATAATTTAATGTTTAGAGTTGAAAAAAATATATACCTTCGTGATAGTGCATCAATTATTATGTTTGTAATTAATCACGTATAGGAATGATTTAATAAACTATACCTATTCGACATGCTGACAATTCAACTCTCCTTGGTTCCTAAAATGTTTTAATGACTCATGATTAATATGAATCATGAACTTTTTAGGCTACAAGTAATGTTGTAAAGTCTCTGAAGTCCTTATCAAAGTGCAAAACTCTCCATATCATAAGATAATCCAATGTTGCACTTTTGAGCTTTTTGTTAAATAAGTTATGAACATTTTTTTATATATTAAAATAGCTTTAATATCTATCCTTGAGGCTTACATTCAATCTTAAAAGTTTTTATAAAATTAGGCAATGATAAAAATGGAGTTGAAATTAATTTTTCCTTTGATAAATTAAAAGCATACTCTTGTTTTGTTTGCCCCATTTAAAACCTATATATTTATTAATTATCTCAGTTAAAGGTACATCTTAAAGGTACATCTTAAAGGTACATCTAGAGTACTGAAATTTTTAACAAATCTCTTACAAAAACTATCCAACTATGAAAACTTCTTATCTTAATAGTCTTAGGTGTAGGCTATTCTTGGAGATCCCATATATTTTTTTCATTCATTTTAATATCTTTTTCACTAAGAACATATCTAAGAAATACAATATTTTCCTTGAAAAAAACACATTTTTCAAATTAGCATATAAAGATTTTTTTTATATACAAAACAATAAATGCATTCATTAAATGTTTAACATGCTTCTCTAAATTCTTTCTATAAATTAATATATCTTTAAAATAAACCACAACAAACTTACTTATAAAATTACATAAAATATGGTTTATTAATCTCATAAAAGTATTAAATACATTAGTAAGTCCAAAAAATATAACTAACCACTCATACTAATCATACTTAATTTTAAAAGTAGTTTTCCATTAATCTCTCTCTTTTATTTTTATTTGATGATATCTACTTTTCAAATCAATTTGCTTAAGAACTCTTACTTATCCATAATTATTCAATCATTGAATTCTATAAGGCTTTTCATGTTTCATAATATTTAGTTTCAATTTTCTAACGAGTATAATTCTAGCAAAATTAGCTTAGCTCCTACTATTAATAATCATATCATATACCTTATTATTTCTATGACATCTAGTATGGAATATATTCTCTATTTGTTTCTCTACATCAACCTCTTTGATCTAAATATTAAGTGTTATTATAATTGTTAAAACCTCTCAATCAACTGAATATTCAACATCACTATAATTTTTAAGTGGTGGCATCTCATTCTCCTTGGATTTGGCACTTTTGGATTCAATAAATCCATGCTCTCTCATAACCACGATTCTTTTTTTTGGATATTATAAAGCTATATGTTCACTTCTCAAACATTTGAAACACTTAATATCATGATTATGGTTATATGAGATCTCGACTTTACCTTTTGTTTCAATGGCCAAATCTTTCCTCCAAGCCATAGATTATTTGGATTGTTACCCACAATATTTGGCTTTGATGTGATAGCTATTTTTCTCATATAATTTAGCCTACAAGCTACAAAGAAACTTGAATTACCTCTCTTACATGTATTGTTCTTTCTCTTTAATTGTCTCTTTATCTCGGTATCCATAAGAGTCATATCTTCAAGCACAATATAGTACTATGGCTTAACCATATTAGCTGTCTCTCTATTCAATTTATTCAAGAACCTTGCCATTATAGCTTTTTTATCCTTTATGACATTAGCTCTAATTATAAAAATCTTTATTTCCTTAAGGTAACCCTCTATACATGACACGACGAAAAGGTTGATGTCTTCTCCCAAGTGCAGGAGTGTCGAAGTAATAAATAACCCGGCAAGACCGGGGTCAAACCACAGGGAGGTTAATTGTACAAATTAAAAACAA